>NW_021605555.1:1902370-1905231 GCF_004785775.1 Grammomys surdaster | reverse complement strand
AAGGAGAAGGAGAAGGAGAAGGAGAAGGAGAAGGAGAAGGAGAAGAAAGGCTCCCTTACTTGGTCCCTTTTATTCCTGTCCCTTCTTGTCTTCTCTACTCACTTTCTATACAGATGTTCCATTCTGATCTTTGTTTCATAAAATATGGGGGTTTGTTGAATAATGAATTCAAACAGTATACCTAGTAATATACAAGTATAATGTATTTGTATTTAAAATATAGTTTTAAGTAAAATACTCAGATTCTTATTTTATTTTTATAATTTTTTATTTATTTATTTATGTTTTAAAATCGTTCTGTATTTTCCATATGGGTATAATTGTTCTAGCCAGTGAAGTATCATATTCTCCATCCTATCATATTCTCTCCTCTGCTGGTTGTGGTTGGTTTAACTCACATCACTACAATTACTGTGTCCATGAGCGTGCTAGCATTGTCCCACAATGGATCTGTATGGGACTCTCTTTGGATTACTTATTAAGGAAAAGAACTTCCCTTAATAAGTAGAAGACTGGAGACATGGCTCACCAGTTATGAACACTTGTTCCTGCAGAGGATTTGGCTTCAGCCCCAGGACGAGTGGCACACAGCCATCCATAGCTCCTGCTCCAAGGAATGAGACACCCTCTTCTGACTTTCACAGGCATCAGGGATACATGTTTTGCATGTATATAGGTATGCATACATATAGGTAAAATGCTTATACAAATAAAGATAAATAAAATGTAGACAGTGGAGGTATTTTAAGTAAGTCAGCCTGGTAGTTCTTCTGAATGGCTTATCAGTTTTATTTCCTACCAGTAACACATCCAATCTCTTTATGTCAGTAATGCTGTCCACAGCTGCCATTACTTACTCATCCACTCATTCCAGGAAGATATTGACAGTCTTATGGTTTGCATTTCCAGCATTTGAAATGGATGTGGGTACCTCTGTGTTTACTTTTTAACTCCTTTGTACGCATTGCTATTTCTGTTGGATTTTCTGCCTGGTTTTTACATCTCTCCTTCTTCTGCTACTGTGGTATCTGCTAATTACTTTTTTGTGTGTGATATCCTTCACTAAACAGATTCTTGATTGTGATGGAAATATGACCAGCTATCTTCTTATGCTTTATAGTTTAAAAGCATTTTTAGCCTTGAATTTAGTTTTCCAACAACTAAATAAAATGATTTCATGTGTTCTCTTCTATCATCTTTTGTTATAATTGAACTTTGTTTTGTTTGTTTGTACCAAGGTCTCACTCTGTGAAGCAGGCTGATCTTGAACTCTCAAACCTCTTGAACTCGAGAGTCTGAGGATTGCAGATGGCAACCACTGCAGTCCAATGTTCTATTACACATGATAGCTGTTTTTGATGTAGGCATTTAAACAAGAGGTACACAGTAAAGTACTAGATTCCCATCAGGAAATCAAACTTACTAATATAATTAATGGACAGCCTATTCTTTACCACTGGGTTGTGTCCTCACTTCTTTCTTTGTAAAATAAAAAGAACCACTGGCTTCTTCCACTAGGACCAACATGAGATTAAATTAATAATTCTATTTTGTGATGTTGAATTTTCAGTTCCAAGAATCTGATTATTTAATGTTCAGTGTTCTGTCTTTTATAAAATATTCCTGTAATTATGTCAAATGTTTTAGGCCTAAAAGTTTATCAAGCAACTATGTCTACACTTTTACATATGAAACATCTAATGAGCACCTTGAGTGCCTGGTTTACCTCTGCTCATCTAAGCAAATTTCTGGGCACATACTTCAAATGAAGTATGCTTCTCCTTGCAAGGTTTCCAAAGAACTGATGGCCTGTCCTTGAAGACATAAAGAAATGAAGTCCGGTATGATTCATATGTAAGACTGCTGTGTTTTGTTGCTTTTACACTTATAAAGAACTTTTTCTACATAGTCAGCACTCAGTAATTCTTTCTACAATTTCTTACATTTCCTTCCCTTTAAAAAACCTCTGATGACAAATTTTAAATGCATATTTTTAATGAAAAAAGTCCACAAACTCTAATTTCAAATGTTATTTCTGGGTCAAAAGAAAAGAAAAAGACTAGAAAGTCTATCTCACAAAAGCTGCTGCCACAACACAAAAGAATATACCAAAGTCCCTATCCTGCCTCTACCCAGATAGTTTCTCATGTAAGACATTGAAACATTAACTTTCAAATTACACTTCACATTATTTTGTCTCTTCCTGAAATCTCAGAGATGCAACTGCAATTAGAGAGGCATCCTCAGATTTTATCAAATCTAAGTAGGAATCTGAAGATAATGAACCCGTTAGTAATGAAAAAGTGCATTTGCACAATAATTGTGTTGGTAAGGCTGCATTACTACACTATATTACTGTCCAACACTATTAGACCAATGAAATGACTAGGGCTATAGAAACATGCTGTTTGGTTTTCTAATTACTATTAGAGAATGCCTCCTGAGCCCAGCCTCAGAGGCTTCGCTTTTGAATCATCTGCAGCTCATGCAGCCTCTCATGCATTATACATGACACCCATATGGCCGTTTGAGATGGAAGGTCTCTGGAGGGAGGTTTCATAGCATCCTCTTCCCTGCAAGAGGAAGAAAAGTGAGAAAAACAACAAAGAAGGCAGAAAATTGGGAATAGGGTAGGGCGGCAAAGAAGACCACTGGGTAACACTGAAACTCAGACAAAGGTGAGGAGTCAAATCAATAAACATATGTATTTCAAAAGAGCGAGACATATGCTTGAGGTGGGGGTATGCTTGTTTTCTGAATCTGATTGATCCACAAAGTTTGCAATGGCTCAAAATATCCCAATATACTGCAACATATGCAGTTAAATCAATTTAAAATACAAGGAAGGAAGGGAGGGAGGA
>NW_021605555.1:1876688-1902270 GCF_004785775.1 Grammomys surdaster | reverse complement strand
AGGGAGGGAGGGAGGGAGGGAGGGAGAGGAGGGTGGGAGGAAGGAAGATAAGAAGAAAGAAAGCTAGGGATAGAAGGAGGAAGGAAGGGAAAAAGGAAGGAATGGAGAAAAAGGAAAATAGGGAGAGAGGGAGGGAGGAATGGTAGGAGGGAGAGGAGGGAGGAAAGGAAGGAAGGAAGGAAGGAAGGAAGGAAGGAAGGAAGGAAGGAAGGAAGGAAAGAGAAAAAGGAAGAAAACGGGCTTCATTTTTAGAATTCTGCTTCATATTTTTATATAAACTCATGAGAGCTCCTGAACAAAGCTCGTCTCTGCCATTTCTAATAAGTAACTCATTCCTGTCATTACTAAGGTAAGAAAATTTAGTGGGAACTAGAGAAATGGCTGGAAGACCTGGGTTCAAGTCTTAGAACCTAGGTGGTCATTCACAATAATCTATAACTCCAGTTCCAGGGGATCTGACTTCTGCACATACCAAGCACACACACAATGTACATACATACATACAGGCAAGCAAAACATTTGCACATAAAATAAAATGAATAAGCCTAATTTAAATTTTTTAAAAGAAAAGGAAGTCTGCGTTTTTTTCCCAAACAGATCTAATACAGATGAAGCTTAGCTTTCAAGGAATCATATTTAAAACCAGTATTTAAAATCACCTGTGTAGGGTAGCACATCTGGCAATATTTTCCTAACTTTGATCAAATATGATTCAATATGTCTTAAAATAAAGTGTAGAAATTCTCTGATATGCTCAGAATCTCCCTGGAGCATCGTATACAAGATATTAATCATAGAAATAATTCTTTAAACATTCTTGCAGCATATCTTTACTTTATACAAATCATTACCGTTGCACCCACTTCTGTTTCTCTACCCTAGAACTTGGTATTATTAAGATTCACTTGATTTTAAAGATTACTTATTATAATAATGTCAAATAAGAACTGAGCATCAAGCAGGTCCAGGAGTGAAACTAAGTCTCAAAAGTCATTATTTTGAGATATTTTTCTATAAATAAAACTATTAAATTTGTGTTAATATTAACTCTTATTATTTTCAACTTACAACAGAATAAAATAAATCTAATACATTTTTATTTTTATAATTTATTATTGCACATTTATTTAGTGTGTGTTTGTGCACAAACACCTGTACTCACTATAACATTCTTGTGAAATCAGGAGATAACCTGTGTGTTCTGTCCTTTCAAAATGTATGTCCTGGAGAGTGAACTCAGGTCAACTTGCCTGGAGGCAAGTGCCTCTACCTTCTGAGTCATCTGCTCAACTCCACAATTATAATTTTTAAATATAATATAAACTTTTTTTTGCCTTGTAACTATGTTAGTAAATTAATACAACATTGTTTTTACTTTCATCTGTCATCTTGCCCAGAGAAATATACACAGTATTGAAACTAAACAGGTCATTTTTTGGTTACTTTCTTTTTCTTAGAAAAAACAGTAAACTAAATAACCCCATAAAACTAGGAGTAGTGATATTAATGACATTTTTATCCAATTGAGCTGTTGAAAGTCATACTGCTGCCGTTTTCATTTTCAAAACCTTCCTATACATCATATTACATTGTTTTTCAAATACAAATGTTAATTTTCCAATTAAATATTTACCATATTAAAAATATTTTTAAAGAATTTGATACAGGTTAGCAGCAGTGGGTAGAACACAGGCACGCAACTAAGTCTGCACAAATTTTCTATATTTATTTTGAAATGGAGCAGGGCTCCAAGGAGTCATTCTATTTTACTATTCCCATAAAGGTGGTATTTTTCCCTTTATGGCTCTGGCTTCTTGCCCTGACTTCTATGCAGTTAGATGCCTAAGCAAGCTCAAGATCCTATGTTCTCAGCCTGTTTCTTGTAGTAATAGATGAGATCTTGCCCTCATGACAATCCACGGCTCAACTTGTGCCTGGTACATCACCGATTCCTTAGTAATTGGACGAGACATTTATCTGCTCTCCCAATAACTAAGGTTATGAACTGCTATGTGTAAGTTGAAAATGAACAGGTAAAAGGACATTCTCCTTTGTAATAACAAAACTAAAATTTACTGTGCTATTTGTTTCTCTTGAGGAAAACAAGATCCTCAGGAAATACTAGTTCAATTACAATGAGAAAAAAAATTGGGGGCTGGAGAGGTGGCTCAGCAGTTAAGGGATTGTGCTGCTCTTCCAGAAGGTCTAAGTTTTGTCCCCAGCACCCACACTGGGAAGCCCACAACTACCAATTCTAGGGGATCCAACACTCTTTTCTGGCCTCTACCACCACTCGCATCCACATACAGAAACTCACACATGGACATTCATATACATATAATTTAAAATAAAAACAAAATCTTCAAAAACATCTAGAAATATTTTAAAGCTATACGTTGTTAAACACTGTACTACTTCGCTTCTTTAAAATGTTTTAATATATATTAATTGTACAAAATAATTGATTCATTGAAATATCTTTGTGTGTGTATATAATGTAGTATTATCATATTTACCCTCTCAGTATTTCCTCCTGTCCCCTTTACCTTCCCTCGATCTATTCTTCTTCCTGAATAGAATCCACTCTACCTTCATGTTTAATCCAGATTCTATATACAAGAGAAACATGGAATGTTTGAATCTCTGAGTCTGTCTCACTTCACTAAACATGATGGTTTTTAGCACATCTATTTTCCTACAAAATGCCGTAAGTTTTTTCATCTTTGAGACTGAATACAATCACACTGTGAATACATACAGGAAATGTCTCTATACCTGGTGCTTTACTTTTTAAGCTGGGGAACTGAAGCTTAACAAAGCATAATTATGTGCACTGTGGTAGCTGGCTCTGGGTTCTCTGCTAAGTTGAATGAAAGCTAAGAAATATTTTATTTGTCTTAATAGTATGACACACTCCTAATTGAGCTTCCCATAAGACCTAGCAAATAGGATCTCAGTAAAACTTATTAGATGATAAATCGTAAGCAGATAAATAAATAAAAGAATGAATGCATAAAATGACAGAAGAGGGAACTCTAGTGAGTACGTAGCTTAACAAGGAATTGATGCTTTAAAAGCAAAGTGAACACATGGGAAGATGTGGGTCCCTGGTTCTGGAGGGTGTCCCACTATGATCTCCCAGCTGAGGACAGTGTGAGAGCAGGGAGGGTCTGCTACCATCTCTGCTGCTGCCTCTGCCTGCGCCTCCACTGTCCTGCCTGCGTCTCCACTGTCCACCTGGTGTGAAAGGTCTGGGCCAAAGGGTACAGAGCGATCGCCTGCCCCCACTGCTGCCTCTGCCCGAGTCTCCACTGTCGCTGCTGGGTCACCCCAGGTGCTGCACCTGTCTCTGAGCGCTGAGCCGGCCGGGACTGAGCCGATAGGAAGCCGGCTAGCTGGTGAGGAAGCAGCTTGGTGCCCCAGGAAGGTTCTGGGAGAGCAGATCTCTCCCCAAGTGTTACAGCTCTTGCGACAGAGACTCCAGGATGATTCTCGAACGCAACTTTACTTTTCCAGAATAGAGCCCTTATATACAGCTTTCAGGGTGGGTTAGGGTCTGACAGCAGATAACGCCTATTGGCTTGGTCTAAGAGCTTGGAGATACCTCATCTACAGTAGGAGAGCCTGGGGCACTGTTTCTCATGACTGAAGGTCACAGACCTCTCTTTGGGAGGGGCTGTGGAGGGCCGAAGCTGAATGAAAAGAACCAGGGCCTGGAGGCAAAAGCCAAACACCTGCAGTCCAGATAATGGTCCGGGGTTCAAGACTTGCTCAACCAGGTTCCCAGCTGCTTCTCCCAACCCAGCACCCCACAGGAAGAGATAGGGTCTAAAATGTGGTTAGGGATGAAACTAGAAAGGAATATTTTTAAGTGTTCCAAACTAAACTCTAAAGCATGTCCACACAAAACAAGATACAAAGGAAGCTTTAAGAACTGGGAGGGGTGTAAATGGATAGACAAAATAAATCCAGACAAATACTGAGAGAGGAGGCACAGAGCCATACTCTCACCCATAAAATATGAAGACCAAATTTAGAGAGTAGCATTATAACCTATGTCTACACCTCTGTGGTGTTTGGTGTAACTAGTAGAAAGCCTTCTGAAGTGTTGTCGAAATTTCATGATAGTAAGTAATCCTTTGTGGCAGAAGAAAATCAGCTAAATGAACAGTGGTGTAGGTACACAACTGAATACAGCGCAACTTCTGTTTGCATATATTGTTACATGGACAGAGCCCAGGGTATGAACAAAACTAGACACTAAAAACATTGCACAGAAGTAAAAAATCATGTTATTAAGCAAACAGTGAGACCAGATATCTACATATGTGAATGTTTGAAGAAAATAGAGTTGCTTCTGAAAAACATAAATGAGAATGGGGAAGAGACTGAACCACTAGAAATAAGAAGCCAGTCCTCTAAAATTTCCCTATGCATTGTCTTAATTTTTCGCTATACAGAACAAATGTACAGAAATGAAACAAAGATCTAGGCTAGATTATAACTGCTAGAATCCAATTATTGAAACTCTTTTTATAATTCTTTTAAATTTTATAAGAACTTTTGAATACCAGTCATCTCAACTCAACAAAATAAAATATATTAGAAATTATAGATTGAGTTAAACTATGAATTCTCATTCTGAGCACAGTGCTAACTATCAAGTGTTCAATAAATGACAAAATCTGTTCCTAGTCAATGAATTAACTACAGGAGTCCTTCTTAGCTTCCCTCCTTTCACCCAAACCTTTTCTAAGTCTATTATTTCTAAGAGACTACAGCCCCTTCGAACAAATGTGCCACATAACTTGTTTTCTGTTTAGGTAACATATGCTGTCAGCCTCTTAATTAAGACTCTGATTAGGGGACCTAGAAACATTATTATGCATGTGGTTTGATGTGAGCAGTTGAATTAACCCGTGAGACTAATTATGCTCAACACTTTATCTTCAAGATGGCAAGTGTAATAACTCTTGAGAAGAGATTGCTTTCTGAAACAGGAAGTAAGGATAGTAAAGAAAATGAAGACACATGGGAAATCAGACATAAATTTTTAATAGAAAAATGAGCACATGGACCTAAGAGAATATTGAGAGAATTTCAAGAAGAAATATCATCGTTTTTTAAATCTTCTTTGCAATAATTTGGATGGCAACTAAACATGTATTTATTTAATCTTGTTGGTTATATCACACATACCCACCAAAAAGAGAAGAAAGATCCTCATATTGCCATGACATGACATATTGGGCAATATGTAGGCTCTAGGGTGATTAACAGTCACATTATATATAAACCTAGTTATTAAAACTTATTACTCCATCCAATTTTAAAAATCTAATTATATATGTCAGATGTCTTCTACAACTATATATACATATATACATACACATATATACCATATATACATACACATATATACTATATATATATACATATATATGTATATATAATATATACATATATATATCATACACATCTGTTATCATCATGTCCTGGTGGAAACCCCACCCAGTTAGAAATTGGAAGTCTAAGATGTCAATCAGAACATACCTCAAAAATCTATCCTTGATGACCTCATTCTTAGAGTCTCTTTCCTGTGCTCCCTTTCCTAACTGAAATACTAATATCACATCTTTACTAATGAGTGATTATCAGGTCTATACTTTTACTAACTGCCAGACCACAACTGAGAAGTTATGTAAAAATTTCTGACAACTCTCCCAGAGGTTTCAAATGCCTCTAAATGAAACCAGTGGGGAACTGATAAATTTCTGTCTTTACTTCCTGCTCTGGACACAATTTTCTTAGAAACAGACTTGAATTTAATTTACCTAGGTGTGGAAACCAAAACCGCTCACCTTTTAGATCCAGATTAGTACATGGGATTAACTTTGCTTTTCCTCTCATTCAGCCAGCCATTAAATTCTGTGTCGAATGGACTCCATTTTCTTTTCTTTTTTGTTTTGTTTTGTTGGATATTTTATTTATGTTTCAAATGTAATCCCCTTTCCCCATTCCCCCCCCACACACACACACAGGAACTCCCTATCCCATCCTCCTGCTTCTATGAGGATATGCTCCCATCTACCCTCCCACCCCCACCTCCCCACCCACGATTTCCCCCACACTGGGGCATCCACCCTTCACTGGATCAAGGACTTCCTCACCCACCTATGCCTGACACTGTCATCCTCCCCTACATATACAGTTGGGACCCCATATACATGGTCCCTTCCTATGTGCTCCTAGGCTGGTGGTTTAGACCCTGGGAGCTCTGGTTGGTTGGTATTGTTGCTCTCCCAACCCTTTCAGATCCTTCAGTCTTCTCTCTCACTCCTCCATTTTCATTCCAGTACAAATCCTTCATTTATTAGAGTTATTAAATTAAGGTGATTTTACATCCTTCCTTCTTCTTCCTAATCATAAATTTTCTTTATAAAAACAAAAACAAAACAATGTATTTGTGACCCCATATTTTGAAACTGAGATTGCCATAAAGACCCATGTTTTCACATAACCTCTTCTCCATTCTTCCACATTTTTTTCTAAAACCATCTCACTTGCTTTTGCAGCAAGGCAGCACAGCTATACTGCATCGAAAACAGTTGTGTTAGTAAGATCCTTTTGTCTACCACCAAACATCTAAGAACACTTAAACTGAACCAAGAAAATCTATCTAGGTTCCTGGGTACCTCAGAAATGAAGACACTGTGAGTCACTTGCAATATGAATAGGGGAAGTCTGTGAGGATATGGATTTCTAAGATGCTATGGGATTAGAAAATGTTGTCCTAGTGCATCATTAATCAAATTAAAAAGCTACCTAACAGAACCCAGCAGTCCCAGAAGCCAGCCATCTATTTCCAGGCTGTTTTCTGTAAAACCCGACAGTGTGGATTTGATGAGCACCTTTCTCTAATCTGTCTTTTCAGTCCTACACCTGTTTTATAAATCATCGTTATCAGACAGAGGTCGTAGCTGGTTTATTTATCTTTGGAAAAGGTAGAAACAGGGGAAGGTCTAATCTGCTATTTTATAAACTGGCACACTATCTACACATATTATGATGTTGGCAAGCTTTTGCCTACAAATTGTGATGCTTGGCTATGCAGTAAAATTATTTTCTTTCTGAGGTAAATTTAGATTGTCAGAAAACATGAACTGATATTTTAAAACATAAGAATTGTTGCTCAGTTAACTAGTTAATGTCCTAAACATGGAGTGTCCTTGTTAGTCTAGGATGACATTCCCTCAGGCTCTCAGTGCTCCCTGTTGAGAGTGTAAGACCTGTGAATGTTAGGAAACCTGCCACACACCAGAGGCACACAGCACCTAGTCCAGAGACATGGACATAATTTCAATATATACTTGGAAAATTAATAATTCAAGCTCTCTAACTTGTCTTTTCCTTGGACGGGCTGTTTAATCAATCTCAGCCCTCCAGTCAATCTTTAAGTGTCTAATCATAATATATTAGATTTATAGAAGTAGAGAGCTCACAGATAGCCTTGAGGTTCATTTGTTACAGTTGTTTATTGTCTAGATGAGAATGCTGAGGTATGAAGAGAGAGTGTCACCTAAAATCACACAGCTAAGGAATGGTGGATCTGTAGTAGCCTCACCCTACCTTTTTGTTACTCTCCTCTGAAAAACACAAGAATTGCTGCTCACCAAAGAAACCTAATTATATCTTTAAAATTCAACCAAGAAACCTTTACTTTTTCTATTTATTCAAAGCAAAAATAACTATTTTCCCTAGTCATACACAAAATATTCTGAGTTTTAGCAAAAATCATTGACTTAAAGAAAACCATCACTTTTTTGGTATCATTGCAATAAGTAGCAGAGAAAAAGAAGTCCTTTAAGATTTTTTAAGTTGATCCATGTAAGGATTTATTTGGCATATTTATCATTTTGCGTGGAATTAGAGTGGAGTACAAAAGTGGATGTGTGAATACAATAATATACTGACTTGGATTGTTCAGAGAACTTGAGAGTCAGCACAGCTAGGCTTTGTGTGGTACAGACATGATGAAATCATAAAATTTCAAAGGCCTAGAAGCCTGGAAAAGTAAAATCAAGTTGCTGCTGAGGCCCTATGAAACACATAAAGACACTGATCATCATACACAAAGAGAAAAGTGAGGTCTACATCACCACAATTTAAATGATAGTTTTTTTTAATAATCTTTGGTGCTACATCTGGACACTAAGCAAGTGGGACCTTCACCAAGACTTTGAGATCATAAGTTTTAAAACCCCAGGGAGTTTTCAGTGAAATTCCTCTACTGGTATAAAGAGAAAGTATGACAAAGGTCTTAGGAAAACCAGGGGAGGAAACTTCCCCTCCAAGGGACATCAGCCTTACAGATAGTATTCCTATATTGATACAAAACCAACATGTTTGACTTGATGGTCTCTCTGACCCTGTGAATGAAAAGCAATTGAGATAATGAATGTGCAGATCTGTACAAAGTGATCATCCTTATCCAAATAGCCTGGTAGGAAAAAAAACAACTAGCACCATCTACAAAACTGAAAATTAAAATAGCTAACACTTAGTGAAAGTGCTTCGGTTGCTTTCTATGGTTATTGTATTTAATCTTCACAACAGTCCTTCTGAGATAGACATCAACTGTTATCTAGCAAAGCCCTGCTACTGTGTCTTGTAGGAATAAGCAATTTTCTAAGTGCCTTTGTTGACAATCTCTTCCAAGGCTCATTCTGCCCTGATTTCTGAGATATGTGCTTGCTTATCTTTTTCCTGGCTATAAACAGCTTGAAAATGGATATCCAAAAGCAAAATAACTGTGCTTAGTCCTTAAGTTAGAACCAATAAATATTTGTTAATTGTAACTGAATTAATTTAAAATGAAATGTACATCACAAATGTATAAAGCAAACCATAACTGCCCATGTTTGATGATGGTATCATCAAACTATTGCTTAAACTTTACCATATGGCTCTAAACTTAAGCCAGTTTACTTTCTACATGCTGTATTCTACCATAATAAAACATGGAGTGTTTTCACGTATTTCTATTCTATTTTAAAGGCAGATGTCTGGGGAAATGAAACTACAGGAACACTACAGATGCCAAGATGTATAACTTCCAGGTTGCTGATACTGATACACAAAGTCACAATGTAACAGTCTGTGAAGGTCATTATGCTGAAGCAATTACAATATTATGCTAACATGCTTTTCTGATGTTTAATTAATACTTTCATTTCATAGGTATTACCTTGCAATGTGGCTATGTCTGGTTGTGTGCCATATAAAGCAATATTTACTTTGGACTACACTGCAAAACTGGGTAGGTAATTTGAGGACAGAGAAACAAGTTGAAGCTTATTATGAGTCTTGATTGAAGAATGCTACTAACCAGTGCCCAGTGTGTTAGAGACACCCTTTCTATCTCATACTACACCATTCTTTTGGAGACCTATTTGCTGTTAATTTTTTCTTGGTTTAAGATGAAACAACCTGCATAGCAAGTCTGGATATTGCTAGCCCAGGGTGAATAGCTGTCCTTCTTGAAACTGATTTGGAAGCATGCTGTTACTTTGTATCTAATCACTAGTCATGGAACAACTTGGGTGTTGTGAGCTAACCTCTGGCAGCTGTCACACAATCTTCTTTCCATTGCCATTGTTTGCAATTTGTAATTTGGAAGAAAAGCAAATTCTTCAGTAAATTATCATTTAAGAGAGAAAAACATCCTACAGTTTGGTATTTGTATCTCCAAATAGCAGTTGTTTTCAAAAATGTTACCTTTGATCTGTAATTAACAAAAAAAAAAAAATTCGAGTTCATACTGCTGCCCAAGCATACATATATAATTGGGAATAACAATTTTGTAAAACAGTATACCCTTACTGTGTGCCACAGACTCAAGTATTCTGTGGTTAAAACCATTCTTGTCACAACACTATTGATTTTTATAGCCATTAATAGGCTATGGGTTTCAAGATTTAAAACAATGACAACATTAATTAAAATTCAATTACCTTTAACTATTTTCTTTAAAATTTCCTGAACACATGAAGAATTTGTCACTGTGTACTTAAATTAAAAACTAAGATTTTTTTTAACTATAGAGATAAATTGTTTGAATGTAAAAAAAATATAACTAGTACACATTTTGGTTAAGTGGACTAGTCTGCACTATAGAACCATGTAACTATTAGTTACAGGCACAAATATTTAATTTTTACCTACAAAACCAAGATATCTTGAGGCAAACAATGAAAAGAGAAATGGGGGTGGGGAGATTTTAAGATGCAGCTGAGCAAAGACAAAAATAATAAGTCATCTGTTCTCCTCGGTCCCAACAAAGGGGGCTCATCTGGCTAGATGCTTGATTTAATTTGCTCCTAATACAATGGAGAAATGTGAGACTTCTCTTAGGCCCATATCTGCTTGCCATTTTGAAGTATAAGTTAAAAAACAATAAAATTACTGAAAGAAATTATGAAGGAAGAAAATTTTATATATTTTTCTAAAGTGTGTACCTGTAAATTCAAAGCACAGGAAATCCCTTGAAACATGTAATACTTGTCATTACATTGGTGTAATTGGCATAAACATTTGATTAATTTATCCTGTCCAACCTCTACTTTAAATGCCATAAAATTATGTTAATAAATGAATAAAATAGCTTCTAAGTCAAATATTTGCAAGTAATTTTAACATTTTCTAGTCTCCTAACAATAAAGTCATTCAATTTTTTTCATTTCAAGTTTTTCTTTTGAGAATTTCATATGTGATTAAACAAGTTAACTCTAACTTCTCTAAATTTTTTATTGGTCCATTCTGATTTACTTACTGTCTACAGTTAAATTATTTGAGCACTTAATTTCATGTTCTGTTGCCTCTACTTCATTTAAGTCTCAAATTAAATCATGGTCTGGAAAACCAATATATGTTCCACTTTTTTTCAAACTCATATTTCTATTGCCTTCTCAGTCACTCCCAAGGTTATAAAATTGGCAACTAAGACTTCCTTAACATGTTTGGAGATAGAGTCTACCAATTTAACTCCTCGGCTACGTACCATTTACTCTGTACAGCAATGAATCCTCCACTTAAACACAGATGTCACCTGCATCTCTTTCTTTGATAACACCTATCCATCTTAGAAAAAAGTGACCCACCTTCTCAGCTCCTATTCAAATCCTACCTGTTAATTACGGAACAGTAGGAATCTTACTTGACCTCTCTTCTTCTCAGATCTTTCTAGCCTAGGAATGAAAACTCACTAGTATGATTCTATAACTTAGGGATTTAAAACAAATACTGACTCTATTATCGTTATGAGATAGGATCTTAAGTCAGCTTCCTGATTTTCAGGTGTGTTGGTATATCCAGGGCTTGCAATGGTGGGAGAACCAGGTTCTGATGATGCCAAAGTATACTGGCTTTTGTTGCTTATGGTCTTGCACTTGCCTCTCAACATCTGGTTATCCCTGGTTTTTAGCTGGTCTCAGTGTCTCTGTCTGGTGCCTGGCTCTTGTGTCCCTAGGTTGCTGCTGGTCTCCTGGTAGGCCTGTGGTCCTGGCTGTAGCAGACCTCCTGTTGAGGCCTTCAGACTGTGGGGTTTTCAGAGGGGCAGACAAGCTGCTGATTTGTTGACCTGGCTGCAGCAGATCTCCTGGGAGGCCTTCAGACTGTGGGATTTGTTTCCCTGTATGCAGCAGACCTCCTGGAGTCCTTGAGACTATGGTGTCTTCAGAGGAGCAGACAAGCTGATGCTCTGCCCCAGAATAAGGCGCTGGCTGGAAGAGGAGTGGAATTTGGGGAGTGGGGGGTTTGGGGATGGGGGTTATGAGTCCTGAGACCATTGGGCTCCCTCAGAATTACCAATGGTCCTCGTTGGTACCACATGTGAAAGTTTGACTGAAGGTGTGTTGTGTAACAGTTTTGTCCATTTTAAAACAGCATCAAGAAGTCTCTGAAACTGACCAGATTGATTCAACTCATTGCTGACAGAGTAAGCAATAAAAGCTGAAAGTCTCCCTCAGACAGAAGGAAGTTGAGCTGTGTTGAAGACTCTCAGAGAAACCAAGCTGCAAAGAAGCCTGAGCCCAGACCAACTGCCTCAGAAAGGTATAGACCAACTCACCTAGCAAGGACACTCCAACTGGTTGAGCTGCTTGTAGATTATGTAGTGTGCTCCAGGTTCCCAGCTTTGTGAGTTAGCCCCCATGCTGGGGTGAGCTTTGGTGATACAGCCTTCTGAGTCATTTCTGCTTCTTTAAGTAACCCCTCATCCATATTCCCACAAGTAATCCCAACAAAACTCATTGGTTTGCTTCAGTGGTATCTGTACTGAGGTCAGTTATGGGTTCCATGTCTGTGTGAGTAAATATGTGCCTCGTGTGTTCCAAGGAAAAGTTTTGTCATACAAAAATCTGGTAAATCTTCATCTGGAATGTCTCATTCAAGTGACTGGCAAGTGCTAGATTTTGATAAGAGGTTCTATTTACCCTCCTTAGAGACTTTACATCAGATGTTTGAAGAACATCTTTTAGATGCAGAGGCAGATTTTTTCCAGAGAAAACAAGCTATATCCTAGCTTCAGAAATCTCTTAAATTTGCTATATGGAAATTTTAGATCACATGAGTTGATTTCATCTATATATTACATTAAACATTTTATATGTCTGTTCTAACAAGTACTTCCATATCAAGAGGCAAGGGGTAGTAGCTGACTTCTGAAAAACTAAGTACCACAGTAATCACATCATCATTTTTGTAAACAACCTCTTTAATACTCTGCCTTTATATATCATTCAGAATCTCTGGAGCCCCTTAAAGTTTCTCAGAGTTATATCTGGAGTTGCATGGATTTAAGCATGAAGTCCTTTTATTTGATTTGATTTTTAAGATTATAATATGATTACATCACTTCTCCCTTCCCTTTCTTCCCTTGAAACCATCCCACATTCCACTCCTTGCTTTATTTCAGATTAATGACCTCCATTTTAATTGTTATCACGTTCATATATATTGTTATTATATGCATAAATAAATATGCATGCATACATACATATACACACACATTCTGCTTCTCAATCTGTATACTGGCATTCATATGCATATTTTTCAGGCCTAACTATGGATATTGGTAACCAGTTGGTGTGTCCTTCCCTGAAGAAGACTATTTTTCCCACTCTCAGCATTCCTTAGTTGTTTGTACCTTTTTGTGCAGGGTTAAACCTCATGGGCTTTTTCTGGTCCACTGTGGCATGTCTATTGATTCTGTCTTCATTCAACTCATGTTTAGGCAATCATGTTAGTAAGGTTTTGTGGATGTAGCTTCTGACATTACTTAGGAGACACAGCTTCGCAGAAAATTACTGCTCCTCTGGTTCCACAATGTTCCCTGAGCTGTAGGTATGGAAGTATTTTGTAGATATATCCACTGGGACTAGGTTCTATAACTCTAAATTTTGACTGGTTGTGTTTTTCTGTAATTATTTCCATCTGTTGCAAAGAGAAGTTTTCTCAATGAAGGGTAAAAGCTACACTTACCTGTGGGTGTAAAGACAAATTGTTTATATTGCTGTTAGATATCATGCTGCTTTGGTGAAGTGGTAGTTGTAGATACTCCTCGGAGAAAAGTGGTAGTTGTAGATACTCCTCGGAGAACTACGGCTTTACTAATCCTGAGAGTTGGCTAGGTTCTTAGAACCAGAAAATAATGACTGATTATGCAAAATGCAGATGCCCTCCTGGGCTAAGCTCTCTCTGCTGTGCCAATCATGCTTTATACCCAAGTCACTGACAGTACAGAGGTCACCTATGTGCTGGCTGGCTCCAGATTAAACAATCCCCAGTCAGCACATGTGGTGCACTTTACTATATATACTAAGAAACCTCACACAACCAGTATAGTTCCAAACCTTTTGTTGAAATAACTCATGTACATGTTATATGGTATTTCCATCATTCACTCCGAATCATTTAGGGCCAAAGGATGAGCTAAGTGATAGACATAACTATATTAAAAGAAGATCTTAGGTGATAGAAAGGTTACTCAGTGGTTAAGCGTACTTGTTCATGAGAGGATCCAGGTTCAAAACCCAGCACCCACATGGTGCCTCACAACCATCTGTAATTCCAACCCCAGGAAATCCACTGGCCTCTTCTGGCTTTCATGGACATCAGGCATGAACGTGGTGCACATACGTGCATGCTGGCAAAATGTTCACAAACATTATAAACAAAATAAGGGCAGATTTTCTCTCTATCATCTATAAGGTTTATGGTTACCACTATATGCCTGATTCCCTTCTTTCTTGAAGTGTTTATTTCCCAGGAGGTTTATGTTCTCATAAAAAGTAACCTTTGGTAGACCTCCAAAAAAAAAAGAGTTTTAAGGTTTATTCAATTTAGCCTCCATATAATCTTTTCTACCTCTTTCAAATATATTTAAAGTCCCAAAAGTGAGCTGAATATGAAAGATACCAATGAACATGCCAAAGTAGACGGGAAAGGCCCATGATACCTCAACCCATGCAAAGAACTATAGGCAACTGAAGAAATCTCAAAGCTGGAGAAATGTTCATCTCCAGGGTAGAGCAAATCAACTGGGTGTCCAGTAGCAAATGGCCAACCCTAAAACCATACATGCAAGTAGCATTATACAAATTGAACAGATTTAATTAAAGAATATATTATATAAATATACATCTATGCATGCAATAACAAAAAAAGAGTGGGGAATATGGTAGAGAAAGAAAAGCAGAGGGGAAATTCATTTAAATTATAATCTGAAAAACTGTAATACTTTAGAAAAGTTTTTAGAAAAGAAATAAAGCAACATAAAAAAATTTTTAAAAGCCTTAAAGACATCTATCCCAAGAAATGAACAATCTGTTTATTGGAATAAACTAACTCTTTAGCTAGGTTTAACTCTAAAGGATGCTGATACCCCCACACAAGAAAGACCAGAGTCCCTTGAGTCACTTACATAAAGACTTTCTGGGTATTTGATGACAGACCCAGTATCATCAACCTTGATTCAGTATCTTCTGGGAAAAGATGAATCCTTTCAAAAGAGTTTTGCCAGTTCTATCACATTAGGTGATTTTTAGGGAGACAAAGAGGTGGGTGGTAGTTCACTGCTTGTGAGATCATACAGGCTTGGATTAAAAGCCTAGTTTTTCTACTTAGCAGTTAAATAAGATTGGTTAAGTTGCTAATTCTGTCTTTCCTTATCTGATATCACATACTTATTATAAGAATTACTAAAGACTGCTTTAGGTCAGTGCTTGATGAATACTAAGCACTGAGAAACATTAACTATCATTATCACCATGATTATTACTGAACTTTCACAATCCTTGTCATTCTGGAAAATTCTGCCTGTAACCTGAAGACAGATGTGAACTGAGCTAGCCTGGAGCTGGTTTTACAGTCCAGTCTGAGCTGTATCTTCTTTACATCTTCATGCCACTGCTTGCCCTCAGAATTCCTCACTCTAAAGACCCTGGAGTCAAGCTCCAAAAAGTATGCTCCCAACATGACTTCCAGAAAGGAAATACACTAATTAAAATTAGATTCAGAGGCTGATCATAGACTTGCTGAATTTAGATCTAAGGAGATGGACCTCTTAACAACCATAACGTCCCTTCTAATTGAAACACAGAACTTTGGTTCAAACTTTAATGACACTGTTTTGCACAAGCTACTTTCTTTTTTTTTTTAATTTTATCAGTATTGGAGATAAAATCAGACTTTGAACTTACTAGGCAAGTACTACACAGCTACTTGCCAGCTCCTCAGAGTTTAAGAACAACACAGACAAATTAATCAAATTAGTTTAACTTTATTTTAAATAGGAGAATCTATATCTAACCTGGCTTAGCAAATAATGGTGGACTTTTAATCAACTAAGATCTAGTTTTTCCTCTGATCCTGTACCACAAAGGAAAGAACACAATGAAGCAGTTATGAACTAGTTGGTAGTGCTAATTTAGCTTCACATATATTTATTACCTAACACAAGAGTTAGCCTTAATGATCAACTCAATGTTTGGCTTAATTATTTCTAGGACAGTACCCTGAAAAGCAAAATGATGTGATCAGTGTGTCAATGAGTTATGCTACTCTCCTTCATCTTAAACCAGCTCTTCCTCCTCTCCACTAAGTTGTACATTTAAGGGAAATCTAAGACACTAAACTTCCCTCCCTCCACACAATCAACCTAATCACTAAAGCATTCACAGAGAGTGGTACTGAGGATGTAGCTCACTGTATACTCCTTATCTAGCCTACACAGGGCCTTAAGCTCTATCCCCAGGACCACAAAACTTAACATTATGGTGGTAATCTAAGACACTTTATTCCCCTCTCCCTGATCAATGTAACTACTGAAAAATTCACCATGCAATAAATTGCTTACAGAGAGGCCAATTTCACACCTGTTTCAATTACTCTCTGTAAAAGGTTATGTCTCTACTCCAAGCAGAACTTCTATGAATTCTGAAATGGCTAAAAACAGTTAATGTAATTCTTAAGCTTCTCTGATTAACATGCCTGTCTACACATCAACAAGCATTCTGCCACAATTTAAATTCATTCTCTGCCCTGATAGAGTAGATGCTAGTCATGGTAAGCCCATAGGTGTTGGGCAACACACACTTTTCTATTACCCATTCCTACTCTTTTTTTTTTTTTTGGTTTGGTTTTTCGAGACAGGGTCTCTCTGTGTAGCCTTGGCTGTCCTGGAACTCACTCTGTAGACCAGGCTAGCCTTGAACTCTCGAACTCAGAGATCCGCCTGCCTCTGCCTCCCAAGTGCTAGGATTAAAGGTGTGCACCACCACCGCCCGGCACCCATTCCTATGTTTTTTTTGTTGGAAAGTTCCAGGTAGAGTCAAAGACTCCCCATTGAAGACTACCAGGGACCTCTGATGTCCAGGAAAGGCCACTGCTTTTCCCTTAGTTAGTAAATAACCTGTTCTACTACCTTTAGTAACATTTAGTACAGAATGAGAATACATGAAATAATAGCTTTACAGTATTCTTCCAATGCCCATGCCTTTGTCCCCTAGGCAGATGGTTCTAGTCATTGGTAATTATTCTATGATAGAAATCCTATCTGAGGATTATTAACTACTTGGAGAAGCCTAAAGAATATATTTCCTATCATAAAGACCACAGTAACCAGAGGCTTAATAAAGCTATAATCTTAGTATATCATTTCTGTCCCTTAGCTTTATAACATAATAGGAGTTTGCCTGCTTCCTTCTCAGTACTCTTAAATAAACTTCAGAAATCTCATACTACCTCTGTCAGCCTATCTTTCCCTGTAGGCTCAAACACACTAATAGGAGAAATCTAATTTAGGTCTTTCCCTATAGGTAGGGAAGTTAGTGCCATCCCTACCATGTCTCCCATGGGCCACTGGCACTCTAAATTCTCTAGCAACCCAGGAAATACCTTATCCCAGGGCAAAGTTACTCCCTGTGAACATAAGACAGTGCTTGTGATCACTGTACCAGCTACCAGAAATTTGGCAAAATGCTCCTAGAATTTTTCAATGTTCCTCAAAGCATTCTTGTCCAGATTCCTGTTTTTCCAAGCAGGTAGTTCATCAAGTGAACTGGTAAGCTATTTTCTCTGCTCTGCTACTGGGACTTGAATAATGGATCAGATGCACTATGAAACATCCCACGTGAATATATTCTCAGTATGATATACTTACAGTTCGATGAACATGCCTTGGAGGAACACAGACTGCATTGCCCTGTAGTCAATTGTTAACCTTCCCTGACTTTATGAAACTGTCCAATACCAACTCTAGAAGGAAAGTACAGCCTGCAAATGTTTAACACTTTTCATGAGAATGTAACCTACTTAAGGTTGGTGTATTAGCTATTATTATTAGTTATCTATTGCTAGATAACAAATCATCCTAAAAATTTTTGACTCTGCAAAACAAACATTTGTTACCTTAAAGTGGATGAGTCAGAAACCTGTGAGTAACATGGTTGTGTAGGTTTGCTTGTGACTCTTGAAGGAAGTGTCAATCAGGTATTCTTCAGGAGTGCATTTATCTCCAAGATCAATGAAGGGAAAGTCCCTTCTAGCTCCATTCACCTTAGTGTTTACCGTCTTTTTGTTCTTGATGATTCTTTTTACTGAAGACATTAATTTTCATCAAATGAATATCTCTGTAGAAAATGTTCACAAACTAGAAGCTGGCCTCCATTGGAGTAATATCAACTCCAATAAAGAGACAAATTACAGAGATGGAGCCAGAGATTTATATTCTGATTCTCAAAACACATTATGACAAACAACTTAAAGCCTATAGCTGTCATATTCTCCTGTATGTCAACCTTTTGATACAAGGCTTCAAACCAGATAGAATACATTAACCCAACCATATGACAGAAAGAACACCCACCCACTCAATTTGACTCACAGTTAGAAAAAATGCAAAATATGTGACCAGAAAATAAATTATAATCAGCACTGTCTTTCTCATTTTTCAGATCCATTATAGTTAACCATATGGAGTCCCTTTGTTCAATAACTACAGGACAGCAACAGCCCAGCATTAAGTCAAACATGAAGCCCCGTTAATCCCAGGGCTCTGTGTAACTGTAGGCTATATACATGAATCCAGCCCTAATTATGGGGGATCATTTTGATTTCCCAAATTACCAATTTTTACCAAGAATCCTCCAGAACCGATCAAGTCTTTCCACCTAACAGTTCATAAGTAGCTTTAGTCCACCACAGCTCAGGAAGAGAACCTATAGATTATGCCCCTTGAGTGTTCCTCATCAGAGCTGCTCCTCCTGTGTTATTATGAAGGTCCCAGACTCTCATGTCTAGTCTCAACTTGCTCCAGCTTGTTCTAGTTTTGTGATTTCTGCTCTACTAGCTTCATAAGAACTTTGCTATCTGATTTTGGCACTTGGCCCTTGGTAAACAAAGCTACCTTCTGACACCTGAAAATAGGCTCGACTTTGGCTGGTTTCAGCTCTCCCAGCTCCTCAGCATTTAATGTCCTATAGTACAAATGAGATGCTTTATGTTCCCTCTCTAAATTCTAATTAATCTCATTGGGTTAATCAGCTCCTTCTCCTTACTATCTAGGTTAAAATATGTCATCAGAAGGCAATATAAGCCACATCTCTTTCAACAGAAAGCATTGCCATGTTTTTTTCCTTTTATCTTCTGTTGCTGTTTCAAAATTCTCTTTTTAAAAACTTTTAATAGCCTTAATAATGCTCTTCTTTATTCGCCACTCAAACACTTTCTCCTTTCTTGTTCTCAGTCAGTACATCTCTTTCTTCTTTGCCTCCTCCATCTGCTGCAGCACTATTCCTACTTTATTTTACTTAGGTATGGAGATGGCAGGGTGCATTTGTTTGCTTCGTTTTTATGATCCTGTCTTAGCTACCTGTGCCATCGTCTTGATAAAATACCATGACAAATGTAACTTAGTAAGGAAGATGTTGCTCTGGCTCACAGATCTACAGCCTGTCACAGGAGGGATGTCATGGCAGCAAGAGTTTTTAGTCACATTGCCTCTGGAGTCAGGAAGCAGACAGAAATGAATGGCCATGCTCATCTTGGTTTCTTTCTTGTGCCATCAAGTATTCTATAGAGAAGTTTTAACCCAGCAACATGGCTGCTCTGGGAGGGGATCAACATTGAAAAACCTCTGGATTCTTGTGATCTAGCTGGAATACAGACCTACCCTTACTACATGCCTTTAATTTCAAACAATGAAGGTAAAGTTGGTATGTGGAAGGAAGCAGCCATGTTTGAAAGTGACATCTAATTAAGGAGCAGACAAAATGACAAATCAGAAAAAGATTGGACAGAATGAGTCAGATAGGATATGTCCTACTCTTACAAGAACAGATAGGAAAGAGAGGCTACTTAAGAGCACTGCAGAGTGAGTCAGGTATGGAGGGCAGTTTGGTTGAGTTCAGGCAGTGCAGTGTTCAGTTGAGTTCATGCAGTTCTACTCAGTTCTGCTCAGTTTGTAGTTAGTCCAGTTCAGTTTGTGAAATCAGAGGCAGTTTTCCTAAAGAGAACAATTCAATGAGAAGCCAAGAGAAGCCAGTTTAAATCAGTCACCTCAGAGAGGCGTTTTGAGCCAGAACAGCTAAGTTGAACCAATCAGCTAGAGTTTAGAAAGAAATAGAAGTGTGAGTTAATTCAACAGTAAACCTCCAAGATGACAATTACATCTGGCCTATAAGAGTTACTTTTATATATCTAATCCCAAGGGATGGTACCACTCTCTTTTTAGGCAGGCTTTCAAACCTCATTTAACCAATCAAAATAATCACTCACAAATGTGGCCAGAAGCTTAATCAGATCTATAAAATCTCTTACAAATATCCTCGGAGGCTTATCTCAGGTGATTCCAGGTCCTGTGAAGCTGGTAGACAACATTATCCACTACAACCCCTAAATGTTACATATCATGTACAAGTTAATGCTGAATAGTCCTTGATTACATCCTAGCTTCCAGACTTGTATGTTTTACTACCTTCTTTGTGTATCCATGTCTTTCACCTGTCAAATAGACATAAACATATTTAAAAGACTGTCATTTTCTTAGTTTTGCTTATCTCAGAAGGAAGAATTACCAAATCTTTCCAGCTAAAGACCCAAAGTTATCCACCATTTACTCATGCACATGCTCTCTGTCAGTCACTTACTCCAGTCCCTTTGCGAAGCCTGTGGGCTCTTCTTCCAAATAGTTTACACATATACTTCTCTCCAAGGCCCTTCTATCTCACTATCCAGAGTCCACCAGTCATCAATTATATCAATTTTATCAATATATACTATACATTTTTACTAAGTATATCAATCATCATCCAACTAGTCTCTCACATGATTTTGACATCCAGAATCTACCCCTCAAATGGGATCAGTGATATAAAAAGAAGAATATTAATATAACATAATCATTCTCAAACATTTCTGCAAGTCCCACATCCATCGTGTTTAACCTGAAATCCAAATTCTTTACAATTTCTCTAGTTTTTCCTCCAGTTTTACCTCTTTTTCCTTTCAGTAAGTTCATTCAATATTGTATATGAGATTTTCTCAATCACAGCAACTATGAATCAGCTTCAGCACATTACCATTTTGTTCAGACCTTCACACAGCTGAAACCTTTTCCTCACCTTAGGAAATATTTGGTAACCACACTATCAAATGCTTCCGTAATCCATTCAATGTCACAATCTCAGATGGCCTCTCTCTCTCCCTTCTTCCCTCCCTCCCCCTCCCTCCTCCCCCCCACATATATTTTGATTTTTGTCTTTTCCTCCCTTGTTGCCTTCCTTCCTCTTCTCTTTCCCTCATTATTTCTTTTGTTTTCCACATATATCTTCCTTGTTATTTTATTGGAAGTCTCCTTTACTTTGTCCACAGGTACATCTTAAGCCCTAGAAGAGTTGGCACATAGTGAATATTCAACAAAATTTCCTGAACATACATGCTTTGTGATCCAGTAATATCTACTGGACCTCAGAAAATCTTCAGCCCATAGTCCAAATCTGGGCACCATCTGTCTTGAGACATAAAACTTTATTGGAACACAACTATGTGTTTGTTTATACATTGTAAGTAGTGGCTTTCACACACCAAAGTTGCTGAGTAGGTACAAACAAAACTATAAAGCTCAGGAAGCTGCAACTGCTTACTGCCTGCTCCTTTCCAGAAAGCATTGGCTCATCCCTGTAGTGATATATGCCAAGCCAAGTCAGCATGCAATGTGAAGGGAGTAGGTAAGCATTACCAGAAAAAATTCCTATGGAAGTGTGGCATTCTCTACTCCACATAACTAAGCCATAAGTCTTAGGAGATTTATCCTCCCATACTCTGGAGTTCATATATCTTACCAGCTCTCTAGGACAGTAGCCACTTCTATGTGTCTAGCCAAGCCAGTATAATACCAGCAATATTGCATATCTATATAATGTCAAAGAATTCTTAGTAGTTTAGATCATACTGTGAATAATCATGGGACAAATCTACATGTGGATATTGCTGTCCCTGACACAAAAAATTACATTTTTTTTCAAAATTAAGATAGGAAAAAAAGGTTTTTCCCAAGTCAACATCTGAATTCCATATGTGTAAGGCCTTACAAATCTATTCTAGTAATAATATCTAATATAGCAGCTGTAATGATATTACATTGCTGAATTCATGGTACTCTTTAACAGCTTAGACTAGATAATATTATTTAATTTGACTCTCATGCATTTAAAGAAGTCAGGTTAGTATTGAAAGGTAAATGACGATGTAAGAATGTCTATCCCTGTCATCCTTAGTTTTATCTTTAGTTTTACAGGCCCTATAATTGCCTGTAAAATATGATGATTAAAAAATATTAGGCATATAGCTCAGTCAGTCACTAAACCACTTGTAAAATAAGCATGGGGACCTGTGTTCATATCCCAGCACCCACATAAAATAAGTACAACAACTCCAGTCTGGAGCCCCAGTAGTGAGTAAGTAGATTCCTAGATCTCTAGGTTCAGTGAGAGACCCTCTCTCAAAAAAAGAAGATGGAAGCAATATACCTATTGTCAAAACCCAGCCCAAACATGCATCTGCACATATATACATGTGTGTATCACATATTAACTAATTTCCTGGAAGATTCCAGCCAGGCAAAAGCACTTTGAGATTTTTTACTTGGCTTAACATTCCTTACAATAACCTTTATTGTACAAGTCAAAGAAACAGGTATGTTAACCCTCTGGCAAGGATATTATATGCAGAGATTAAGAAATAATATGAAGTTGTTCTACCCATGGATTCTGCAGCCACTATGAACTGTGCAGCCATAGCAGCATTCATTGCTTGTTCTCTGTTCTTTATCCTCTCACTGTTAGACCATAATGAAATCTGAGTCTCCTAATATGGATATCAATCAGGTTTCTGCATGAAATAACTCTCAAAATGTCTAGGAAGGCCCTTCTTCCACTGTGAAGGCACTTAAATGAAGATAAAGACTTTGGGAGAACTGGGGAACTGCTATACTGTACTCTTGCAGGTCTCTCTTCCTAGGACATTTTTCCAGAGGCACCAAAGCACTGCTAAAATAGTCATGGGTTAGGCAGGCACCTTATGTTAAGGAATATGTACACCCATGCTGCACATTCCACTTAAGATCTTTGAATCTTCCTTGGACCATTCTCAAAAGTCATCTTACCACTCCATTTCCTAAATCAAGTAACCAGATATATACATGTTATATTAAGTCTTCTTATAAATAAACACAAGTACAGAAGGTTTATTGTTGTGGTTCTGTATACAAGAAGAGCCTTTGGGGTACTGCATAGGCAGCACATTGAGAGGAATTTAAAAGATGTTAGGACTAGCCACTCAATCCAGAACAACTCTGAGAATGTCTTAGCCAGGCCAGTGACAGGAGAGTTCAGTTGTTCCTGGAAGAATCTCACATGACCATTAACTGTTTGGTTCTTACACTCTCACCCAATTGCCCCTGGTTCATAGAAGACTGAGGGATTGAGTCAAAGGCTTAAAGAACTCTGGAAACCTGAGTTTCTGGTTTCTACAGGGCAGATATTAATACTGACTTGTCTCTTAGTCTGACTCTCCTGAGTACTGTGTTTTCCTGTCTCTGTGAGTTACTGGGATCAGATCACTTAGCCAGTCCTGCCAGAATATGCCTGCTCTCAATCATGATCTCTTAAATATCTTTTCTCTTCTTATTTCTGAGGCAATGTTTAAGAAAACTACATGAGTTCATTGTTGCTATTACAATTGATGAAAAGACAGACCCTGAATTTGAAATAGAGTAAAGTTGGTTGTGTGAATTTGGAGGAAGGAAAGGGATAAAGAAGAAATGAAATAATTATATAACCTAAAAACTAAAAGAAAAATTTTTTAAATTGAGAATAAAAAAGTACACATGTTGAAGAAATCCTATGAGAAGAGAGAACTGGTACCATGCCATTCTGTCATGGTCTATAATGAGAGTAATGACTCTTGAATCGATTACGATTCTGATAGTTGACAGGTGCTTATTTCAGTAATTGGCTTGTATTTTTCCAGCAGTTAGCCAACTATGTTGATAGAAATAGTTTAAAGTAAGCTATTTAAAAGTTTAATTATATAAGCAAGATATATAACCAAAGAGTAAATTACTCCTCACCTAGGATGTGTGATTAAACTTAATCACCTGTAGGGCAAATAATAAAATAACTTTTTAAAGTTCAACTTCAGTTTGAACTGTTCAATAAAGTTTGACTGTTCAGATAGAACCTTCATATCAAATAAATGTGTGTTAGGTAGATTGAATGAAGAGGGACTACAAAAAGAGATCAAATGAGTCCTCATCCTTTTGAATAATATTCTAGAACCTGTGAGATGACAAACATATAAGTATACTTGCCATGAGCATGACAACCTGAGTTAGATCACTGGTCCCCACCTGGTGGGGAAAAAAAAGCAATTTCAGCAGGTTATTCTCTTACATCTAAATGCATATGATGGTAAGAGACATATATACTCACATATACACACATTGAATATGAAAATTTGAAAGTAATGGTATTCTATCAAACACAGCCTAGCTATTCTAAACAACTGGGCAAAGTTCTAAATAAACAATATGTCATCTATTTTTGTTCCAATTTTCTATACAAATTATTTGGGATCAACTTGCAAAATTATCGCTCACTAGCATTTTCTAAAAATATTTTCTGGGTGGTAAATGACTACAATTTCTTCTTAATATCTGAGCTACACCATATGCCAAAATGAAAATAGCATTTTAAATTTGTTCTCATTCTTTTTGTAAATTGTTAGTGTAATAGCCTTGGCCGAGTGCCAATCTCCACAATGCCAGGTGTAAATTGTGTTTAAACTTGGAGGAGTGTGGATGGTCACAGGAAAAATTTCACCCAGTGAGATACAAATTTATCCCCAACATTTCTAGCTTTTAATATGCAATGATTGAATAATTTTTAAACAATTTATGAAGCTAAGAAGTGAATGTCAAATGACATGTAAAGACATGTGAAATTATTTTTTAACCACCTAAAATCTGTTGTACTGCACCTGCATACAACAGGATCTAAACATTTTTGCGAGTTGTCAGAATAGTGTGTGGTCAATGTATCATGAGAGACATACAAGCTGTCATTTCATTATTTCACTCATTTAGAATTTCTAGGCCTTTCTCATTTATTAATCTAAAAACACAAATGAAAGTTGATTATTATAATGTTTCATTTTGGCAATTTGTTCTAACAATTTTGACTAGATTGACTACCCAATTACAGTTTAAGATGTCTACACTTCTTTTTGTTTGTTTGTTTGTTTGTTTTTACATCCTAAGTGCCTAATAAATTACAGGCAATGTTTCAAACACTGCAGAACCCTCAAGTAAAATAGACAGAAATAGTCTCAGTAGCTAAAAGGGACTAATTATAAAAACTAAAAAGAAAGAAAGAAAGAAAGAAAGAAAGAAAGAAAGAAAGAAAGAAAGAAAAAGAAAGGAAGGAAGGAAGGAAGGAAGGAAGGAAGGAAGGAAGGAAGGAAGGAA
>NW_021605555.1:1857203-1876678 GCF_004785775.1 Grammomys surdaster | reverse complement strand
GAAGGAAGGAAGGAAGGAAGGAAGGAAGGAAGGAAGGAAGGAAGGAAAGAGGAAGAGAAAGAAGTACATTTGTTAATAACTGCTTTGGAAGAAATAAAATTGGGTGTAAGTAGAGAACAAGAGTATACAGTGGATTATTTCTAATATGCCCCTCAGCTATACCACAACCCTTCTGCTGCTCTACTTCCATTCCATGGGGACTGTGGGAACATTGCTGCAGACCCAGATTTCCTCCTT
The DNA here is from genome assembly GCF_004785775.1 of Grammomys surdaster. Classification (NCBI taxonomy): domain Eukaryota; kingdom Metazoa; phylum Chordata; class Mammalia; order Rodentia; family Muridae; genus Grammomys; species Grammomys surdaster. The sequence continues at coordinate 1,876,441 of NW_021605555.1, read as the reverse complement.
TCTATGAACACTCTTAGCCCCACCTTCCATTCCATTTCCATTACTTTGAGTCCACTGCTGATAACTAGAATCACTTTCCACCTGGGATCCCAAAGAGCAACACTGTACCTGACTCAGCCTTTTCTCCAAGCCTACCTCTATTACTCTCTGCCCCCCTCAACCTGTAGAAACACTCCTACAAGGCAACTCAGAGCCTAAAATCCAGAAGGGCAACAAAAAACAACTAACAGAATACCTACCCAATAGAGACAAGATCAGATATTAGTTCTATGCCTAGAATCAGCTCAGTCATCATAATCCTAGATGCAAATATTAACAGCCAAGAAAATATGCCTCCACCAGAATTTGGTAACCCTGAGAGATGTAATATAGCTAAAACACAAAACAAGGACTTCATTTGATTTTTTTTTCTCTTTCAGTTTGTTTATATGGTGGATTATTTTGATGGATTTTAATGTATTGAACCATTCCTGAATCCCTGGGATGACGCCTACTTAATCATGATGGATGATGTTTTTGATTGTGGATTTGGATTATAAGTATTTTATTGAGTGTTCTATCATACACCCGCTGATATGAGGCCCCCCAACACATATACAGCAGAGGATTGCCTGGTCTGGCCTCAGTGAGAAAAGATACACCTAACCCTTGAGAGACTTGAGGCCCCAGGGAGTGCGGAGGTCTTGTGGGGTGGGGATAGGGGAATGGAGACATCCACTTGGAGATGAGGCAGGGGGTAGGAGGAGGAGGTGTTGAATGAGGAGCAGTCAGAGGGAAGACTGAGGAAGATAAAGACTGGATTGTAAACAATATGAATGAAAGAAAGAAAGAGAGATGGGGGAAGCTTTTCTATGATGAAACCAAGTCTAAGCAATATCTATCTACAAGTCCAACTCTACAAAAAGTACTAGAAGGAAAAATAAAGCCTAAAAAGATTAACCACACCCAAGAAAACGAAAGGAATAAATAATCCCAGAGGTTATTTATCAAAAGCAAAAGAGAGGGAAAGTCCTATAGCATAACAAAAACATAACAGGAGCCAAAGAAGATATTTCCAATTGACAACCACTAACAAAGGAAAGATTAGGTTTCTTCAATGCAGTTGGTTATATAAAGCACACTTAATAGAGGTCCCATGAACAGCAGAAGATGTCCGACACAAAATAAACTAAATGGTGTTTTTATAGATTTTTCTGCTTCATACTCTTTTTTGGGGGGGGGGATTTTTTGTCTTTTTTTTTCCTTGCTCACTTTTATATTTTTCTTTTTTTTTAAATTTTTTCTCAAATCGTAATTCATTCACACAGGGGTTATAAACACAGAAAGGCAGGATGTGGGGAAGGGAATGACACTGGAGTGTGGGAGTTCAGGGGGAATACAGATATCTTCAGAACCCGGTATCAGCTGGGTGAAGGTTCAGGGGACAAGTCACTATGACTCTGCCTATGACTCGCTTGTCCTTATCTAAGTTGGTATTGTCTGCCAAGGCTACCTATTTACAAGGTCTATGACCACTCAGGCTTATAAATTTCCACAAAAGCTGCCTGTCTACAATAGCTTATAGCCATCTGTTTCAATGTTTTTCCACTGAGATCCAAGACTTGGTGTTGGTATACATGTATGACAGGCCTATTGCTGATTTTAGGTTTATGGCTGATTTTAGGCCTACAGTGTGTAAGCAGGGCTTCCCCTGACATCTCCTCCCTTCTCTAAGTATAGAAGGGCTGTGGCAGTTCTAAACTTGCGAAGGCGGGGATAGAGGCCTGACCTCCAGTATTTGAAGGGGACCTTGTAATGGCTCCAGTCCCCCTGTCGTTGTCCAGTGAGATATGAGGACCATACCCATCCCGATGTCTTTTTCCTGGAGAGGGGATACTTTTGACATCAACCCCTATGCAGTCAGGCTTGTCCCTCAGGGAACCCAGAGAGATATTTTTATCTTTTATTTATATTCCCTTGCAGTGCTTAGCCTCACAGCCTAAGCAAGATTTCAGATCACCTGTCAGAGGGGGTTCTGGGTGGCCCCTCTCTGCTTGGTCTAGGGGCAGAAGTCCCCCCTTTTAGGTTGGGTGGAGATGGGTTTTGGAAACACCCTGTATAAAGTAACAACCTCATCTTGAGTCTCGTGGTCCTCCATAGCTAACTTACGATAATGTATCTGAGTAGGTTTTGCTACCAAATTATTTATCTGTTGTATCACAGAGTTAGTCCGCCTATTTGAGGGCCAGGGACCAGCAGAAAAAAAGCAAAAAGAACCCAAATAATGGTCCCAAGATGGAAGGAAATAGGGTTGACAACCTTGGAGAGGCTGAAAACCAATTCTTGTACCAGCATTTATCTGTCTCTTTCTCTCTGATTTTTCTTAGGGCCTTCACTACCTATTTCATGCTCTCTTTAACCCTCCTTGTCTTGTCTATGTAAAGGCAACCTTTGAGGGTTGTACACAGTCAAGAGCTGTATACAGTCTTTTCTATTGTACTAGAGTAAATCAAGTCCAATAAGGATCTTTGTGATTTGGGGAGGTCTCTTCAGACAGTGAAACGAGGGATTTCTTCAGATTAGTGATGTCAATCTCTAGCTGTTTGATGTTCTTGTCAGTGGCCCTTCAAAGGTCTGAGTAGTATAATTTCGGAGGCCAGCATCTGGATTAGAACTTCTAACAGCAGACATCACGGGTGATTCATTTTTACCTGGGATGCTGCCTGAGTTAAAGCTCCTGGGAGTCCCTCTTTCTCTCTCGGTTTTCTGGGGTTGGGTTCGGAGCTGCCGCCTGTGACCTGCTCTATGCTCAAGTCCAGACTGGAAGTCCAATTTTTTGTCTTATTAGACTTGTATGTTCTAGTTTCCAGTTTTGTGGGGGTTTTTTCGTGTGTGTGTGTGTGTGTGTGTTTCTTGTGCTTTGGGATTATTATTATTATTTATTATTATTATTACCCATTTTCTAAAGAGAAGAAAGTTTGGAGTTGGGTGGGGAGGAAATGAAGATCAATACATATATATATATATACATATATATATACATATATATGTATATATATATAACATATATTACATATATAATACATATTATATGTATTATATAATATGTATAATATGATATATAATATAAATATAAATATGTATAATATAATAATATAATTATATAATATGTATAATATAATATAATATGTAATATGTACATATATAATACATATTATATATAATATATATAATACATATATATAATATATAATACAGATATAGATATATGAACTATAATATATATATAATACAGATATAGATTATATGAACTATATAGCTCATTTAGGTATACTATATGAACATTTACTTTCATGAAAGGAATAACTGTGCCTGTTTAGCTTTCCTTAATTTACAATACTTGAGTACCCAAAGCCATCTTGAGAGTATGCAAGTGTTTGGGGAAAAAATGATGTAGTATTGACAGTGGATTGTAGTACAATTAAACTGAAGGTAGAGAACAAATAAAATAATTGAGCCTAAAAAATAGGCTGGGGAGCCAGAGAAATTCTTGTTGCAATAATTCCTATCATCACTAAGACTGGTACTGGTCTTCATATAAGGCTATAACTCTATAAAAATAACAGAAATTATTTAGAAAATCTCAAAGATCATTCATATAATTTTTGTAGACAAGCCATCTATATAAAATATTTGAAAAAATAAATAGAATGCTGTAGGAGGAGCTAAGGTGTGAGGAGTAAGGAGAGGAAGAGGAGAAGGAAGAGGAGGAGCTGGGGAGGAGAGGCGGGGACATGGAAGTGGATGTTCGCGTGTCTCTAGCACTCAAAGGTAGTTGGTAGTTGGGTATTGAGTTACACCTCTGATTGTGTGGGCATCTTGTTATTGAGCATTACCAAACACATAAAGCCTTTGGATAATCTAAGCATTAGAGTCTCCTTTGTACTGAGCCTGTGTGGATGTCAGGATGGTGTGGGCTAAGCTCAGCCTTGTGGAGACAACGTAGAAGATTGGCAGAGCCATCTCCCACGTTGGCATCTCATGGGTGACAGGGCAGGTGTCTCTGACCGCCTGAGCTGAGCAGTGGTGATACACCGCTGCAGCTCCTGGCCACAGGCCTAAGCTGGTCGGGAACATGGTGACTGATTAAGAAAAGCTAGATTGTATGCTGCTAAGTTTAAATATCTCCCACAACAGAATGCATTTATATCTAATTCCCTGTTTTTTTAAAAAAAAACTAGTAGCCTTTTGGGTTGAAAATATCATTTGGAGCATTTCAAGTTTAAGAGGCACCAAACATAGGATTAAAAGCCTGATGTCTTAAACACATAAACACAAAAAGTCTTACAAGAGATTTCAAATCTTTTTTTTTAAATATCCTCAGTAAGACTGATTGGCATTTGTCACTTCCTGTGTTTTCTTCTATCACAGTGTCACAGTGTGTCCTAGAAGGGATTCTGTAAAAGGAATATGATTACCTTGATAAGCTCTTCAAGTTCCTCCAAGAAGGAAGCTCTGTAAGCATGAAGTCTAACCTTCACCTTCACTACACACATTTCAGTTCCAACTGCCTATGAAATCAGTGTGAGCAAATGAACCCTAAGGCCTTAACAGCTATGTAAAGTAGATAAAGGAAGATGAGCAGAAATCAGTAATGTTTTAATTATGGAGCAAAAAACTGTGTTAAATAATTCTATCACTTCAGATTTCTGGAAAGACATTGACCACTATAGAAAACAATATTTTTACCAAAGTCAATATAAGAGAGATTTACTCATTGAATTAATTTTTTTTCATTATTAGAGATGGGTTACTGGGTGGCAATTGCTCAAACACAAGTCTATACCCTTTGTAAGTCACTGAATTTTAAAGTTGATGGAGAAAAAAATTACTAGTACAAGCTAAAATAATGTAGTTCAAAAAATTTTAATATGATCCAATTATATCTCTTTTCTCTTAATCAATTGTAGTCAGTCAGTTATATAGGTTCAATAGTCTTTGATGCTAGGGATTTTGAGAAATTATAAAAAAACAGTGAAGTTAACCAAAAAAAAAATCAGTGTCATTTGTTTCATTTAAATAACATAGGTTTCAAATCAAGGAGAAGATATTATAGGCACAATAGACACCTATGCAAACAGTGGACCTCATTGCCTGAAATTCACTAGGCCTCTTAGCCATGAACTCTGTATTAAGCACTGTCAAAAGCAAACGGCTAGCCCTAAAAACACATATACAAGTCACATATATATACACATTATTAACAATTGAAAAAGTCAATTAATTTAAAAGAGAACTAGGAAGGGTATTGGGAGGGTTTAGAGGAAAGAAAGAGAAGGGGAAATTATATAATTATAATCTCAAATAATAAAAAGAAAATATGAGAAATAAATATAATTGTTAAATTGAAGATAAAATAGCAAAAGGCACTCTTTTTTTCCTTTTTATTTATTTGTTTAAACAATGTGCATTGATTACTACTTACTATATCTCCTTTCAAAAATGATTTCAAGATCAAGAGAGGATGAATAACAGCAAAGAAACAGTGTCTTTTGGACACAACAAGACTGATGCATAGAAGAATGCACAGAAACTGTGTCAACATGTACAGGGCCTGCACAGGTTCAAGCCAGATGGAGTCCCAGAACAAAGAAGGTGAAGTGGACATGAGCTCCTATCCCTAACCAAGAAGTTACCTCCAATTGACAACTGCTTGCAGGAAAATTTACGTTTTTCCAGAGGAGTCTTCTTGGACAGATTAACCACCTTTCAGAGCAGGGCTCATGCTCAGGAGTAGTTGGCCAACACAGAGAGAGCTCAATGATAGTTTTGTGGACTCTTGGTCTCAGAATCCTTTGTTGTGGGCATTTTTTTTAGCTTATCAGTCTTTTGCTTATATATTGTGGTTTCAAATTCTGTTTTTATGGGTTTGTGTGTGCATATGTGTTTATGTGTGTTCCTTGTATTTTTAATTATGGTTTATTTGTGCTTTGTTTTGTTTACCTGTTTTTTTTTTCTAAAAAGGGTAAAAATGGGCATGGAGTTGGGTGGTTGTGGAGGTGCAGAGGATCTAGGAGGAGTTAGGGGAGAGGAATCTGATCAGAATATATTTTATGAAAATGTTTTTCAATAAAAAAATATTTTAAGGAAGAAAGCTATGGTATATAAACACCATGAAATTCTATTTGCTGATTAAAAAAAAAATCTTTTGAGGTAACATGGAGGACTCCTACAGATATTATGTAAAATGAAGTAAATCAACCAATCACAAAATTATGTTATTTCACTACTATGTAGACTATAAAAATAATAATAAAAATAAATAGAAAGATAAATAAAATAGTAGCTAGTGGAGGTTAGAGGACTAAGGTAAGAAAACTGGCCATACTTTATTCTAAGAACACATAATCAAAAATGGATAGTGTAGTGTTTTGAGTGGGTTTGGCTCCCATAGACTCATGTGTTTGAAGGGTTGGCCTACACAGAATGACACTATTAGGAGATGTGTTCTTGTTGGAATAGTTGTGGTCTTGTTCAAGGAAGTGTGTCCCTGTTGGGGTGAGCTTGAAGGTTCTATACTAAAGTTCTACCCAGTGCAGAAGAGTCAGCCTCCTTCTGCCTGCCTTGGGATCAGGATGTAGAACTCTCAGCTCCTTCTCTAGCACTGACTATGTCTGCCTGGATCATGCCACATTTCCTACCATGATGACAATGGACTAAATGTCTGAAAGTATAAGCCATCTTCAATTAAAGACTGTCCTTTATAAAAGTTGCCTTGGTCATGGTGTCTCTTCACAGCAATAAAACCCAAAGACAAATAGGAAGAATAAGTTCAGCAGATATACCCTGCAGTATGATTGCAGTGGTAACATTGATACATTGTATTCTTGAAGAACACAGAGTAGATATTACATATTCTCATCACAAAAGTACATTAACTAGTTTAATCTATTTCATGATATATCATGTTACATACTACAAATCTATAAAATTTATGTCTATTTAAAATAATCTGTAAATAAATGTATTGCGGTAGTATTTTTATATAATAAAAGGAGGAGTTGTTAAAAGAGATTCTTAAATATAAATTTCAGTCATAGAATAGCTATTTCAGAAGTGCTTTCCCTTTTCCTTTATAGTTTTAAAAATAACAAATTATATAATTATGCAGCTGTCATTGTTGGTGGGTTTGGTATGGGCTTCCATGAAGTGTTTCCATTTTTTCTACTGATTCCTATAATTCTCATTTACAAAATCACTCATGTAATGCATATTTAACAATGAGGCAGGGCCATTTTCTAAAGAGATATTGGAAGATAAGATCACTACCCAAGTAATTATAAGTAAAAAAAAAAATGGTAACTCAGAACTTCAGCATGTATTCCACTAAATAAACTGAAATGGTGCTTATCATATTTAACAAAAGGATCAGTTCTTTGAAAATATTTTACCAATAAGAGCAATGAGTAAGACACAGATTATTAAAAGCAAAACAAAACAAAACCAAAAAAAAAGGGGTTTTTTATCATCTTCATGTAAACCATAAACAATGTCTGACAGCTACAAAATAATGCAATCTGGTTTCCCCCAGACTATATAAAGGGCACTGGGCTCTCTTTAGAAGTATTAACCTGCTGGACATAGGTGGAAGAAGAGAACCTTGACCTCATGAAGGCTGGATGCCCCAGGGGGTGGGAATTTTGAGGGTGGGGAGGTGGGAGTGGGGGGGGTGTAGATAGAGGTTACATCCACAGAGAAGAAGGAGGAGGGGCGAGGGGATTGGGGGTTCCGAGGGGGTGGTGGGGGATGGGGTAAGGGGACAACATAGGAAATGTAAATAAATCATCCAATAAAAAAAAAAAAGAAAAAAAAAAAAAGAAGTATTAACTTCAGTTTTATAGAAGTATAGAAATTACCACTGGTGGTGACATCTACTGGAACAACAAACAGCAACTCATATTCCTCTGAACAGAAAGCAATGTCAATATGACAGTCCAGCTCACTGTAGAGATGACAAAAGTGTTTTTTCAAGCTGTTGCTGAAATCCATTTTGTCTAATTTTCACAAAGAACATGATGGTTTTGTTTCCCTGACAACACTCTTGAATGTGCCTGGCCTTTATCCTTTTTCCTCTGGCCTACACCCAAGCAACAGCCCAACCCCACAAATTAATCTTCTCATCTGATGGTAAGTCACAAAGAAAGATGGGCAGATGTCCCTCTGATTATCAGCTATGTTTTATTAAAGACTATAATAATAATAATGGCTATTTAAAACTTAATATTTAGATTTTCAATCTCTTTATCACAGGAAATATGTGACTATTCCTTTCCAAGAGAACAGAAAAATGATACTTTGTGAATAAAGAGATTTCTTTGCTGTTGTTTTCAACATTGTTGTATTATATACATATACACTACATGTGTATAAAAACATACATAGGAAATGGACTGGGATCCAAGCATATAAACTCACCAATTGTCTGAGAATATTAGGGTACTTCTAGAGAAGTTTGGCTTAATCTATAATAATGCCCTTTTAAAACCTAGTGAAAATATATGAGTAGGTGGTACGTTTACATAATATTATGATATATATTCCATCTTATTCTTTTATTGTTTATAGACTTTAAGGTCTCAAAATTGATAAAAGAGGACTATCAGCTAATCACAATCCATTCGCACATTCCTCTTCTGAAAGAAAGTATTGCAATTAGATGGAACACTCATCCTTGTTGTCCAATTAGCAATTTGCAATTTGTCCGAGAACTTTTCACTAGGCGTTAGTCAGTTCAATATCACTATTTTAATGGCACCAGTAACCCTGCTTTTAAATAAATACAATAATATTCAAATTCATGAGTAAGTGTCCCATGTATCTGATTGACTAGAACTAAGAAAGGCCTTAATACATGCTCAATACCCTTCGTGTGCTCTTAAAGGCAAATGAAGGAGCTGGAATAAATATATAACGGTTATATGTCTGTCTTTTATGGAAATAAAGAAAATTCCCCCCAGAAATAACCCAGATATTTGGGCATTTTGATCCCTTACAAGGTATACAGCAAAACACCGGAACTAGCAAGAATTGTTAAGGGTAAAACAAGGATATTAACTTAAGAAATTATAAATAGCATTATCATATATGTGTGAACCACACACCACTAGTAACTATTCAGTACTTCTGTGGTTCTGTATTGTTTATAAGACCTTAAAAAAACACATCATAAAATTATTGATGACTGTTTATTTGGGTCCCATGAATCATATCCTGAATATATTATATAATTGTAAATCAGTTGGGGGTTTTAAGACTTATTCATAATTCCATTTCCTTTTTAAAAATGAGTTGCCATTTCTGCTTTGAGACTGCCTCTGAGTTTGGCCTATCTCTTGAGGTTAACACCAGGCACATCTGTTGATGTCCCCAAACATGATGACAGCAACAATAGTGGGCTTATAAAATGAAAGCTGGAGAGGGAAACTTTTCAAAACACAGCAGGGAAAATAGCCTGAAATGAGATAAGTAGCAGATGCTCCAGAGGGAAGAAGGCATCTGCAAGCAGTTAGTGGAATCGAGAACGCTGAAGGAGTTTTCCCTTTGCCAGATGCCTGAAATAGAGACAGATGAGCAATTCCTCTGAACTTCAGCAACAGCGCCAGCTGAAAAAGCAGACCCCTTCTGCCAAGGGTCACTTGTTGAAACTGTTGACTGTAAATCAGAATTCTCCTTTTGGACTGATGGTACCTAGAAAATGCTTTCAAAATGTTTATCTGTTCACCTTACCTTTGGCACAAAGACCGTTGTCATCTGTAGTTGCTGAAGTCTGGGAGGTTGGGCACAAATTATTTACATGTTTTGAACAAAGGTACCGTTTTTAGAACCCCACATAACAGCATCTCTTATCTTTCTGTCATAAGCGAAGAGTATTTCCAAGTAAAATTACCTACACTGCAAATGCATTAGCACAGAGTGTGGAATATTTAGGTCCGGCAACACTAATGAAAAAGTCTTTTATACCTCTATCCTCTCTAAAATAATTATTGATGCATCATCCGGTATCTTCTGACAGGTTTTTCTCTGTGCCAAATTAACTCCTGGGTTCATTTTTCCTCTATATTTCAAATCATGAGTCCCTTTCTTTTAGTACTCACTACTAGAGTGTCTGAAACATTAAAAATAATAATGAATAAAAGAATAGCCCATTATGGATATGGATGCCTTACAGCTTGCCATGATATAAATATCAATATTATTTTCCCTTATGCGTCTAAGCAAAAATGGATCTGAGTATCATAGAAAGGTCTTTACATTTCAGCTCTACATCTTCCAGCTCTGCATTTCTGGCTCAGCACCTTCGGGCTCTATACCGTATGGTCTCCCCACTTCTGTGTGTAACTTACCAACCAATCAAGGATGCCTGTGGCCTCCATCCTACTTGATGCCATAACTAATTTTTTTCTTCTTTTCTGTGTCTGTGTAGAGGCTAGAGTGGGGACATCTCTGAGGTGTATCAGATTGCACTCTAGACCAGAGTTCATCATGTTGCATGGTATAGTCTAATAATCCCTGGGCACTGTTAAAAATGCATATTTTATTATTTGTATAGTTCACCTTTTGATGTGGATACTCTGAATTTATAATCCATTAATTTGTTTTGCTAACGTGAAGATCATTTATTGTATCAGCCTGCATTTTGAGAAATGCTTGTCTAGATGACAGTGCCAGTATTCTCTCTAGGAAATCTGTATACCATCTCTCTCAGAACCTTCTATGAAGTACTCACAGGAAATTTCCCAGTTGAGAGATTCTGAGCATTTTTTATATGTGCCTTTAGCATCTTTATGGTGACGCCAATATATAAAAAGGATCCACATAAATTTAAATCTGGTGTCAATTTTTGAAATAGTCAGTCAATTGCATAAATAAACCACCCTGCATCAGAAACAGATCAGCTAAGTGGCAGACCAATGCTTCTTTTTTTGTTAAGATTTATTTATTTTATTTATATGAGTACACTGTAGCTGTCTTCAGACACACAAGAAGAGGACATTGGATCCCATTAGAGATGATGGTGAACCATTATGTGGTTGCTTGGAATTGAATTCAGGAACTCTGGAAGAGCAAGCAGCCAGCGCTCTTAACCACTGAGCCATCTCTCCAGCCTGACCCAATGCTTCTTAAAAATGGCAGTCCCTTGATTTGTCTACAAAGCAGTGGTTCTCAGCCTGTGAGTCACAACCCTGCTGGGGGTCATTTATCAGATATCCTGCATATCAGATATCTTTATATTACAATTTGTAACAGTAGCAAAATCATAGTTATGAAGTAGAAATCATTTTATGGTTGGGGGTTACCACAACATGAGGAACTATCTTAAAAGGTCACAGCATTAGAAACCACTGGCCTTGAGCAAAGATAGAGCAAGAGAAGTCAATTGATAAAATAACCAAGTCTGTTTTTGAAAGGAAAACAAGAACTTTCTTCAAGAATTTACCTGAAGTATGTTAGGAAATGTATTTAAAATGAAGGTGACAATTTTTCTTATATTTTGTGAGAGTTTGTATAAAAGTTGAAAAGATAATACTGTCATATTGTATAGCCTAGGATGCTAACTGAGTTTTGGAGTTCAAAGTTCAAAGGTGAATCCAGCTAGTCTTACAGGTCAGAGAAGAAGTCTTGAGTTGTTTCTCCCAAGATCCAAAACAACCCAAATCATCAGATTTGCTTAGCAGGAAGTAGCCAAGGGGCCAAAACAATTCCCAGCCTTCCATGATACTTGGAATGGAGTATATGATGCTCCAATAATTAAATTACATCTTTAATTACTAAATTTATACTTCAATATCTATTGTTTGCAGATATTGAAAACTTTAAAAATTATGGCAGATAAAAAACAAACCTATCCAGTACAAGAGTAATTTTCAACTCCACTGTGTAGAACAAACAAATCGGTGCAAACAAGACAACGCACAAAGGAGTCAATTTGCTTCAAGTGAGAGCATCAAGCCTCATTGCTTGGCGTTTGGGTCTTGTCTCTTTCAGCTCATTGCTCTGAAGACATAAAAGGGTGAACGATCTAACAGCTAACTACATTAAGTGTGCTACTCAGATCTGTTATCAGTAAGTCTGAGAGACATTAATACAGTACAGACAAATAGAACAGACATCAAGAACACAGAGACTGCCTCATAGCTCAACCATTTTTGACAAAATAGTTTACATCAAACTGTAAACTCATATACACAGACCTTATTGCAAATATATAGACACTGAATCCAGTAAGAAATCTGAATTGCCACAGGAAAAGGAATAATTCACTAATCAAAATCTCTATACTTCTTTTCTGCTCTTGAGGCACATTGGGCATTCAGAGAAATCCTGCCCCTAAGTAAAAACTGGAAGAATTTAACATTTTTGTTTTATTGTGTTTAGTTCTTTATTTCTCTAAATAGACTCAAAATCCTGAGCATTTACACATATAAAATATGTATGTACTTATATATACGCAAACATGTATACATACAAAATCCTTGAGTGAGTTTTAGGAACACAGTCCCTTTTATGAACTGAATAGTACTCAGTGGGATACTACATCCCCTAACAATATGGCATAAAATTAGCAACACACAACACTATGTTCTGAACTTAGAGCTATGTGAACAAATTCACACCCAAAACAAAACCACCAAAGTGCCTGGCCAGCTTCCAGTTGCACTTTCCACATTCTTTTGCAGGAATGAAGAGTAATTTGTGGTTGATGATGAAACTGCCTTTCCCCAACTATGATTGACCTTTGGCCTGATAGAAAATGGCTGGAAGCCTATGCCTTCCAGGCCTTAAAGTTTTCTATTCTATAACATCTGCCCCAGAAGGCACCCTAGGGAAGTTTCAGTGTATCACAAGGTCTGGCCTGCACTTCTCTTCGGATTCCCTTATTGTTTCTCCTGTGTGTATTCTCTATCCCTGGAATACCATTAGTTCCCATTGTTGCAAAAAGTCCTTGGGGAGTAAAATGGGGCCACTTCAGGATGCATGAAGCAGGCAGAACTGTATATCAGATAGTCTACAGGTCTAGATATAGCACAAAATAATTCCTATGATGTATAAAATAAAGGGATTTATCAAGTCGTGACTAAGAAAGCTTATTAGTGCCAAGGTCATTCATCCTCCTTTTAAATATTTAACTTTATTGCGACAAAATAGAGTACTAGCCAGAGAAACAGTTACTATTGTTTGAAGTAAAATTTATTAACAAATTAAATAATTTGACCAGTTTTACATGGGTATTTAAAAGCAAGATAGATGCTATATAAAATGTATTTAATTAAACTTTGAAAATATATATTCAAACCTTACTGTTGATTTATAGAACAGCTTCAAGTGAGTGTTATATATGCAACTATATAGAAATAAAAACTAATGAATACAATTTATAAGACTTTTTTCTTTTAGCCGGGCAGTGGTGGTGCACACCTATAGTCCCAGCACTTGGGAGGCAGAGGCAGGCAGATTTCTGAGCTCGAGGCCAGCCTGGTCTACAGAGAGAGTTCCAGGACAGCCAGAGATACACAGAGAAACCCTGTTTCGAAAAACCAAAAAAACAAAAACAAAAAAATCAAGACTTTTTTCTTTTAACATAAAAATTGAAATGCATGAGATGAGATAAATTTGTACAAAAATAATGTTTTTATGAATTTAGATTCACTAAGTGATAATTATTTATCTATGATTTTATAAAATGTTAACTTTTTAGGCAATCAATGTAAAAACATTATGTACTCCAACTTATGAGAGTCAGATCTACAAAAATAAGGTGATGTACCCCATACCACATAGTCAAACTATAAGAATTCCCTTGTTCAACTCCTCCTTCTTTGGAGTAATATAGGACTCTTGCCAGAGGTAGTCTTAAGGCACCATCTCAATGGGAAACTGGTACCTGCTCATGTTTCAAGTTGCCTTTGTGACCACTCCGGCTCTCTCCAGTTGGCAAAAATTATAAAGAAGAATTAGTATAAATCTAATCTTTGATCAAAATGTTAGATAGCTAGACAGGTGTAAAATCTGTTGGGAGACCTCTGAAGATGAACACCTCCACCATAATCAGTTGGCTTAGACGCTACCTTCTACTTCCCTGCTAACCCTAGAAAGGTAAGTATACAAAGTGATTCTCTTAAAATGTAAAGTATCACATGAAAAGGTGTATTTTCAGAATTTTATTGAGTCCTAGTTAAGAGAAAACTTCCTCCTGGAATCTGGGTTCTATCTCTGGTCCTGGGTAGAGACATAACATTCGGATCTGCCCCAAAGATTAGAACAGCATATACTATTGTCTCCAAATCAAGTCTGAGAACCCTAAGAAGAAACAGAACTTCTCATTATCATGTGACAACCAGGAAGGGTCTCCTCATAGTATCTCATAACTCTCTGTTAAGTAGACTGCACTTTTAAAAGGAAAGAAATAGTCACCCAGGTTTTAAATGTCTCCCATTAAACCCTGAGTGTGGCTAATGACATGTCAAGTTGTACAATCAAAAACACCATGGCTATAATTAAAGAACTCTCATGCTTTTCCTAACTATAAACAAAATGTCATGTGTATGTTTCTGATAAATCTACTAATGTTCCTGCTGCTTTACAAGATCTGCAAAATCATCCTGAGACTATGTTAGATCATAATGTATTTTTGGGTAAAGAGCTTTAGAATTGGATCTCTGGATGTTCATGATAGAGATGGGTTGTAACTATTACAATTTTAGCGGTGATTTATTTATCTTTGACCCTTGTATACTCAACTGCTGTCTTAATTTTATGTCTTTTTATTATAGTTGATCTATACTCATCAATAGTCTTACAATAACCTAATTCTACCTATTGAACACCCTACAATCCCCAAAAGTCAGAAAGTGTGGAAACCTTAAGCCTGTCTATGCTCTGGTTTTAGCTAGAGGTAGCCACATGAGCTGACATCCATCTCCTAAATAATTTTAGAGTCTCAGCTATTGATGGGTATATACTAAGTTACTAGACTAGAATTATTAGCAAACTTGGACACCATTAAAGACAGAACCTTCCCTAATAATCAGTTTTGATCCCCACATCCCACTTTCTAATGGTAATATAATGAGGGAGTTATTTAAAGTGTACTTAAACTTTATACTGGACAGAAGATTCAAGAATCAGCAAGGACAGACATTCAAAGTCTACAGTTGAGCAGTTGAGATATGACTGCTTGCACACAAGCAGTTACAATTCACATAAAGTCAGTTCCATAAAGCACAAGGCCAAAAAGAGATTCAAGGACGATAGCTTTCTGAGGAATAAGAAATCATTTTAAGAACAAAAGAATCTGAAGTGAAACTTAGAGACATTCATAGGCCTGGATTGTCAGCAAAGACAGAAAATGTCTAGGGTTGATGTGTCAACTCAAACTGTCTTTTATTTATTGGAAAAAATAATACAATATATTTTGATCATATTTTCTCCTCTCCCAAAAAATAAATGACATATCTACAAAACACTCCCACATCAAAGGCTCAGGGGATATGGCAAAAGAAGGGGCAGAAAAACTGTAAGATTCAGAGGATCGTGGAGTTTGCTGTGAGACTGGGCCTCCTGGTGAGATCAGAAGCTATACCTGTAATGTCTCACAAACATAACTGCCTAAACATGAGCTGAACAAGAAAACAGTAGGCATGCCAAAGTGGACAGGAAGAAAACCCATGAGGCCTCAGTCCTACAAAAAGAATTACAGGCATCTATAGAGTGGTGAGACTGAGAGAAATACTCTTCTCCAGGGAAGAGCACATCAATTCTATACTAATGGAGAGCCCTGAAAGCATATGTACAATTAACATTATTCCAATTGAACATGTTATCATTAGCTATACATACATATTTTCATATAACAGCAATTAAAAATTGCCATGAATTTAAAAGGGAGCAAAGAGTGTTATATGGGGCGGTTCAGAGAGATGGAAGAGAAAGGAAAAGTAATGCACTTATATAATATCAAAAATAAAAGTAAAATGTATAGCTTTTTTCCAAACACGATATTTTAATCATGCTTTTTCCCTTTACCCAATCAATTCAGACCCTCTTACATCTATTTTTTTATTTTCCCATCTTTATGCTTTTGTAATCATGTTTACTCTTCTGATATTACCCCCATGTCTTCATCAATATCTCCCTAGCTACTTGTGGAGCAGATGGCTCTCATTGGTCAGGCAGCTTCAAAAATGCAAAAGGTTACTTTGCAAAGGTTGTACCATCATTCTGCTTTCCATGGCCTTCCTCAATAACATCTGAAAAAAATACTATGATCACAATAGCTGGTTAATATTCATCTATTTATTCAATAATTGCTCATTGTAAATTTTTGAAGTGCAGTATATTAAGAATATTTTAGAGCTTATATATAATATACATTATATCTAACATTTAATATTAGATTTATTTTAAGGCACTTGAAAAAATAATGTAATGTAAACGTCCTAGGGACTTTATTATTTTAAAAAGAATTGCACCAATACTTTATTATGGTGAATGCACCTGATGCTATGACAGTGCAAACCAAGAACATCTGTTAGGATTCTGAGAATCAATGAAGCTTCCCAAATAAAAGTAAGCTGGTTTTTCAAGAGTGAGTAGGAATTAAATAGAAAACCTATAGTTTTACAGAAAAGCACATCTGGAGACCTCAGCTACTGTGGGAAGAGTCTACAAAAGAATTGCTGCCTGACACTTGCAAGTGAAAAGCTCACAATTACAGCAGGATTATGAACCTATTGACCAAAGGTCAAAAGAAGGGGAAAGGAAGCTGAGGCTTTCTTAGGGTCAATGAAAGAAAGGACTTCCATTGAGACTGAAGGCAAGGGATTTATTAGATGAATGGAAAAAAGCCAGAGATAAAAGCTGTAGTTTTCTGCCCTTCCAAGCTGTGCCATCACTAATTATCAATTGGAGGTCAATCCATCAGAAACTAAAACAGAGAAAGCTTTGAGTGAAGAGGACTTATTGTTATGCAAATGTGTCTTGAAATTGCAAAGGAGGAAAATAAAAAAATTTAAAAATTTGAAAAAACACCGCCACCAACAACAAAAGCAGCAAAGTGTCCACTTCAGTGGTGGATCCCTTACAGATAAATAAATAAATAAACAAACAAACAAAGACTGCAAAGGAATAGAGAACTAAAAAAAAAGCACTTTATAACTAGTGGTTAAATACGCTTCATACAGATAAGCATCCGTCTCTGGCACTCCAAATTCCAGCTTTTAAAAAACTAGCCTCACAGGTAGAATAGACTTTAGTAACACCTCCCCCATAATTCAACACAGCAAAATGACAGTGTCCACCAGTGTTAAGGAAACATCCTTTATCTCACTGTATGGCTGTGCATCATGTAACATGGACCCTTGTTTAGAGATTTGGAAGTGAGAGTGGATATAAAGACAGTATGCTTGCCTCCAAACATGGTGCTTCGAGGCTGACTGATACTTCACTGTGAGCCCTAGGAGCTGTGCTCTGTGTGTTCTGTTTAATTTGGGGGTTGAAAGCAGTAGTCGAATCATGACACTGAGGAGCTTTCTGCTCTGTTCTATTACAGCTCGCTCATTTCATTCCAAATATTATACAATGCCAAAAAAACTTTTAGTTATTTGGGATGAGATCCATTTTCATCTTACTCTTGTCCTTTTTAGGTTGCAAGATGACAGTTTAATATCCCAGGCTCCAAAAGAAAGCTTGGCAAATGGATTTAGGTGGAAAAAAAATGTTCGATGCTGTAGGAAAAGGTATGCAATTAATTTTCCTAAGAAAGTGCGCAACTGGTCCTACACAGAGGCAGCTGTGTTTGTCACTTACTCAATTCACTTAACCTCTGGAATTTTCCAGAACACTGTGACATGCATATGATTTTACTAAAGTTAGTTAGTCCTTGATTTTATGGTATAAAACTCAACTCCTACTTTATTCTATTTCAGCAGTATTTAGAAGTTAGTTTATAATTATGTACAGATTAAGCATAAAAGAAAAGAGAACTGAGAAGATAGCCGAGTATGCGAAGATAGTGAGAACACATATTTAAAGAGTCAGGCATGGCAACATACCTGTTCATAACCCCAGAACTGGAAGGTAGAGATGGGTGGCTAGCTAGCCAGCCAACCTAGCCTAACTATTGATTTCCAGGCTAGTGAGGAACCCTGTCTCAAAAAGATGCAGATAGTGACTAGGGAAAGATACCTTCAGCTGAACTCTGGTCTCCACATGCACCCAACAAATACGATATACAAACACATACATGTACAAACATAGAAACACACCGACACAAGTACAAAAAAACAAAGTCAGTAAAAACTTGAGTCTTGTAATCAGATTAGAGATTGAATCTTACTCTCTGTTACAAATTCTGTTACCTTGACCTAATCTGGCTTTATCTTTATTTTTATATCTGACAGTATTAATAATTTCAAAATCCTTGTTCTGTTTAGAGGGTTAAGCAACATAAACCATACGAAAGACCTGCTGCCTAGTGAGCTTTCAAGTGCTAACATCTATTGCTATTATTGCTGCTAAATATTCTCTTCTGAAGATTTAAAAAGCTTTCCTTGGCCGGGGTCATCTTTTAATCCACACACAATGTTTTTCTAGGTATTTCAGTATTTCATTTCACTCGTTCCCCAGATGTCATAACATTATAACCATCTGAAATCATGAAATAAAAGGGTTTATCTAAATGATGGCTTTTTTAGTATACCTAACCTGATTAGGAGCTAGAAATTAGTCAAAAGAGCCACCTTAACAACTCCCTCACCACAAATCCTTGGGCAAACCCCAAGAAACCAAATGGAAAACACTCCAAAGGATCAAAATAAATCCAGCTGCCTTGCTTAACACCAAACATGGTAGGCAAAGACATCTGCAAAAGACTGCCTAGTTTCTAATCCTGACTTAACAAGTGAATCCAGCTAAAGAAATTCCAGTTTTGAAAATGTTGTGTGTTATGGATATATTTATCTTTCAGTTGGATGGCCTTCAGTAACACCTTTAAAGCAGTCTTTGTATGCCTATGTCCTTCAATAACAATGTGAAATTTGTTAAATAGACCAGATTGTTGAGTATTTCAGGACCTTCTAAGGGAATTAACACATTGCTTTTCGCTTTAGATAATACATCATCAATGTTAACTAAAAAGTTCATTGTGAATAGTCTTCTCTCTCTCTCTCTCTCTCTCTCTCTCTCTCTCTCTCTCTCTCTCT
>NW_021605555.1:1794970-1857193 GCF_004785775.1 Grammomys surdaster | reverse complement strand
TCTCTCTCTCTCTCTCTCTCTCTCTCTCTCTCTCTCTCTCTCTCTCTCTCCCTTTTTCCCTCTCCCTCTCCTCCCCCTCTCCCTCTCCCTCTCCCTCTCTCTGTATGTGTATGTGTAAGGTAGCAGTTACCAGAGTGAAAAGGCAGTAGAATTGGAAGGCATCTTTTCTAGCAAATCTCTGACAGAGGATTATTGTCCGGAATATATGAAATGCTCAAAAAGTTAAACAAAAGAGCAAAATAATCAAGTTAATAAATGGACAAATGAATTAAATAGATAATTCCTTTACAAAGAAATAAAAATGGACAATTAAATACATTAAAAAACATTAAATATCTTTAGCTATCAGGGAACCATAAATCATACTACCCTGAGATTCTATCTCTACCCAGTCAGAATGATTAACCACAAATAAAATCAAAATAAAATGAAAAATACTATAAATACCAAATGCTCTAAGGGTGTGGGAAAAGTAAATCTAATATTGCCTCTATAGAAATTTAAATTTGTGCCTCTATAGAAAACACTATGGAGACTTCTTTTAAAAACTAAACATAGACGTGTCATGTGATCAACTATACCACTCCTGGGTATATGCCTATAGGAATTGAAGTCATTATATAAGAGAGATACTTGAACAACTTTTGTTTGATAAAACATTGCTCCAAAATATCATTTATGTCAGAATCCTGTCTTAGGTAGCAGCTTTAGTTGCCAGCTTCTTTGATGAACTATCTGAGAATGCCATGTAAGAGGAAGGAAGGGCTTATTTGGGCTCATATCCCATTATGGAGAAGTCACAGCAGGAGGAGATTGAGGCAGCTGGTCACGTTGAATCCCTTGTCAAGAAGCAGAAAGCGATTATGAATGCTTGTACCCAGCTAATTTTATACAGTCCAAGATTCCAAGCCAAGAAATGAAGCCGTTCACATTGGAAAGATTCACCCCCATCAACTAACATAATCAAGATAATATTTCATGGGTATCCAGAGGCCTATCCCTCAGAGTTTATCAAGTTATTATTGAGTTATTATTGAGATTAGCCATCATGGTTCCCATCAATATATGAGTGGATAAATAGATACACACAGGGACACGTGTGTGTGTGTGTGTGTGTGTGTGTGTGTGTGTGTGTTCATGCCTATGTGTTTGTACATGTGTGTATTCACGTGGGTGGGAGGGTGGGTGAGTGTATAGATGGGGACTTCTGAAGGTCAAAGCTCAATTTTAAGTGCCGTTCCTCGGGTACAATCTACATCCTTTTGAGGCAGGGTCCATGAGGGAATTCCTCAGTTAATTAATGATTCACTTAAATATGTATGACTTCATTTATGTACTGAGGTTGCAAATTGAATAAAAAGGGAGTTGTACACTGAGTACCAGCACTCATCTCTGCTTCTTTACTGGGGATGTGATGAGATCAGCTACCTACCTTCATGCCTTCCCTACCATGATAAAAATATATGTCTTGAATTATAAGCCAAAACAAATCCCTATTCTCTTAAACATATTTTTATCTGAACAAAGAAGAAAATAAACTAATATACTCCCTAATGTCTATTACAGGAATGACAGAGAATATGAGGCTCATGAGTTAAAAAGTATGAGATGGAATCTTGAAACAGACATCAATAGAGTTGGGCAGTGGAGTGTGTAAGAATCGAGGGTGTAATTTCATTTTCACAAAACTATTTAAAAGCAAAAGTTTGCTTTGACATTAAAATATCTCACAAAAGCCTAAAGCATACAATTTATTCAAACATTTCTTTATTTTAAAAGTTGAGACAAAATTTCCCCTTTGCCAGTAATATGCTGTGTGCAGTTTTAAAATAGTAAAATAATGGAAATGCTTTAAATTATGAAAACAATTCCAAAATGTATCTTCCCATATTGATATAGTATTCTGAAAAGGAAAATAATAAATTGTGTTGTGTCATTTAATTTTAAGAGTTCTCCTTAAATAGTATCAGAGCTTAAAGACCGTGTCATTTTAGATGTCAGCAGACAGACACTGAACCTGGGAGCTCTGAGAGAATATATAATCTTCTTAAGATTTGAAAGTTGATGTACCAAGATAGTGAGTGCCACAGAAGCCCCCATGATGCAGGTATCACTACAGTCCCAAGGTTCATTTAAAAGGCCACAAGATTAGACACAGGTAGGCTAATCCTATGTGCCATTTAATTAGAGACAATATTCTAAAAGAGGCCAAGTATTTATTGATTTATTTTACCAAGCCCCAAACCAGGATCAATTTAAGACTGGGGTAAAATATAGTTAGCAAGATTGAAAAACAAAGATTAATGCTTGAGATGATTTTAAATAATTCTTCATTCAATATACTCATTTCTTGTTACATTTAAAACACATTACTTGATACTAGGGATATAGCTTTCATGTACAGAACATGTTCGTATGGAAAATAAAGTTTCAAATAATAATGTTACATATATTAGTATAAGTTTATACATAATTTTCTGCTGTATGTTTATATGCAGGATTTTAATCATTACTATGCCACTATATTTTATCAACTGAGTTAGAAACAGATAGTGGGCAGTCTTTCACATTTATTAAATTTGAAATTTAATTCAACCTTTTTAAATCAACTATATGTATAACGTCATGTAAATATGGAAAGGTACACTCACTCAAGTCAAAAAACACCAAATAGAGAGAATAGGGAGAGATAAATAAAGTTTTAGACTTGGTTTTGGGGATGTATGTAAAAAAAGCTACAAATAAGCTGAATAACTTGAATTTTATTCTACATAAAGTTATGAGCCATTTAAGATTTTTAAACATAAGTATTCTGAGTATCCTGTGATCATAACTGTTTCAAGGAGGATGAATATGGTGTTGGAGCAAAGAAAGGAAGAACTAAATACAAAGATTGCTCAGGTCTCCAACTGTTCAGCGAATGTTTGATAATTGTCATTTGATAGAGTAGATGCTCAATTATACACTTGTGAATGAATAAAATGAATATCTAAGTACACAGCAGCAGAAATAAATACACTCGAGATCTTTTACTTTAAGAAAAATTGTATATTTTAGGGGAAGTTTGATGCAGAAGATGAAAGAGTAGACGGAAAAATCAAGTATTCTAAAGTTTGAGGATAATCTAAGGGGCCGATTGTGTTTCCCTTAACTGTAATGCTGAAATAAGATAATTATGTAGGGTGTTAGGTGTAAAGGTTAAAGAAATCTTGACAATAAAAAAAGGAATTTGAGCTGGCAATTTTATAAACATTCACAGCACGCGAGTGTGAAATCAGTAGGTAACAAAGGAACTGAGGGCACAAGAAGGAGCTGGGGATTCTCTGATGTACAAAAGCATTTGAGATTGCAACATGAAGGAAAATAGCTTGAAAGAAAAACAAAACTTGACTGCCACATACTGAGTGGCCCAGACCAGTCTCTCAAAGAGAGTAGTGAGTTTAATGACTACTAAGGACTGTGCCAGCCCTGGGAAAAGTCGCACAGTCTCTGTGTCCGTCAACTAACCCGGTGGGTTTTACTTGAGGATGGATGGTGGGCCCCTTGAGAGCTGTCCTAGATGAAACATAGGCTGGCCTTAGCCTCTAAGTCAGGCAGCCGTTTAAAATGATCTTTGACTAGGTGACTGTCTTCTTTTGAGATGAGTCTTCCAGTGTGCTAACAGTTGAGGACTGTCTTCCACTAGGACACTCAGCAGCAAGGACAAGAATGACGTCTTCTGAAAGATACTTCTGATAGTTTGTCACAAATCTACAAGAGTAGGAAAGCATACTGTACAGAAGAAAAATCTATATTGAAATAGTAAATAGTGAAATGCAAAACAGAGCCAGGGCTTCTGAAGGTATAAGGTACATGATTCAGAAAGAAAGGGGGAGACTAGGAAGAAAGTTTAAGTGTGAAAGATAAGAAAAGAATATTGGATTTATCATTAAAATAGTTAATTCTTCATTAAAGGCAAAGAAAAAGGGGTAATTTTTTGCATATGATGACAAGCCTGTGGCTAGATAATTCTATTTTCCTTTTTATTTGCTATGGAACTTCTGTTAGGAGGAAGGTCTTTATCAGTTCTCTACGTTTGACTTTATCAGATACTAAATTAGTTAAAGTGCCAGAGCATTCATGAGATATAAGATGTTTAATAGTTTACTATATTTACTTATGGACTAACTATAGCTCATTCCTCTTTTAAATACTATGTAAAAAAAATCATATCACTGTTTATATAACCACCATTTTGAAAGCATACCATTTGGAAGTAATCTGCAGTCAAATGCTGAAGGGAAATATGTTTTCAAAGTAGATGTTAATATGAGGTATTGAAGGTAGAAATTAGTAATCTCTGTAATAAGCTTTAAGCAAATATCTTGGAACTTATTAAATATTTTGAGATGTTATATACTACACATATAACACTTGAGCATTATAACCTATTGTTCACCAATGATGTTCAGTTGTACTTAAGCATACCAATGTTAATTTTGATAGGTGAAAAATCATTAAAAAAATATGCCTATGCATAAACAGATTCACACAGACACAAACATATCCATTTTAGGTAAATGTAAAAATAGGATAGCATCGGCACGACTTTACAAAAATAGGTTGAGCTCATGAGAGCAGTCTACCACTTATTTCTTATAAAATAATGCTTACAGCAGACATTAAAAATGGTTTAGCTCTAACAAGTGGCTCAGCAAGTAAAAGTGCTTCTTCCAAAAGTCTGGCAACCTGAATTGATTCAGTAACCACAGAAAGGTACAAGGAGGGAGTAGACTCTGAAAACTGCCCCCTGATCTCCACACGTGCGTTGTAATAGGCTTGCATGCATGAACATTCATACAATTTAATAATAATTAATAATAATACAGATATGTCTGTAGAACACCATGTGTCATTATGGTCAATATATAAATCAACACTTCTCTCTCAAGAATAAGACATGTTTGCAGAGACTGTGAACAGTATTTGTTCAGTTCTCATCTAATGCAACAGTAATATGTAGGTCTCACAGACATGACTAGTGAATCTGGGGCCTTTCATCATTCTATGTGAATTTTTGTACAATACTTTTACCAAATGAAAAGGTTAGCTTGCCAAGAACATTATACAAATTAAAATTTTTAAATGGATGATTTTGTTTGAAAGATAGCCAACTGAAGAACCTAATTAATACATAAAAATGTTAATTTTTTATCATTTAGCAAACTTTAATAAAAGTATATGTGGTATGCCCAAAGCTGAGAGTGGCTCAGGGGTAGATGGTAGAATATTTGACCACTGTATATAAAGCCTTGGGTTTATTCCCTAGTATGAGAAAGGAAGAAAGGAAAGAAATAAGAGAGAGAGAAAGAGAGAGACTGAGACAGAGAGACAGAGACAGAGAGAGCGAGGGAGGGAGGGAGAATAAACAGAATATATGGAGGGGAAGAGGATTGGGGATTGGGGAAGGAGAGATAAAGGAAAGAAAGAGAAAAGGAAGAAGGGAGGAAGGCAAAGAGGAGAGAGGGGGAGGGGAGGGAGGAGAAGAAGGGATGGAGGGGAGGGGACAAGCAAGGAAAAGAGTTATATATTCAGGATAGAAGCCTAGGCTCAAATAGCTTCATTTGGTGTGTTTGTCACTCATTCTCACAAATAAGTTTCCCCAAGTTATTAGCTCATGAGAGAAAACTGGATAAAGTTTTCTCAGTGTGTACATGTGATATTAACTTTGTTAACTTGACTGAATTAAGAAATATCTACATTAAGGAATTCCCTGTGTGGACCTAGAGTCCCTGAATCCTTCCTTGGCATCCTTTCCTCTCAGCCACTCTTACCAGCTCATCTCTATTCATCTGACTTCCCACCAACCACAAAACTGCTCTCTACCAAGCACCCCACAAAGCACCCCACAGCTACCACTCTTGGTTGAAACTGAGGCAGACTACTCATGCACTTATTCTCCTCCTATTCTGATCCCCTATTTGATCTCTAGTCAAGCTGCCACTGAAAGACTCAGCCCCTCCTCCCAGCTTGTCTCTGTTCCCTTGGAACTTGCTACCATTCATGGCCAGATGCAGAATACTTCTTGTTATGCCTCTGTCACACTTCGTGGAGACGAACACTGAGTCATGAGTAAGAGATTTCCAGAGCCTGTCTCCTTGCCTTGTCTGGGAACATATCACCTCCCCACTACACCATTGCACCAATGTGGAACTGTCTGGAGTCTGAAACCAAAGTGCCAACCAAAATTTCAGATCTGAGAACAACTTAGAGTTTGAACCCTAAAACCCAGAGTGCTGAAAAGCAAGCATCATTCTGCTGGCCCAAATCCTGTCAGATCAGGGTAATAGCAAGCAATGAATCAAAAATCCATCTAAAAAAAATGAGAGTTGATATCCATATCAAGAAACACCACAAATAACATAACTCCAGATGCCCATATCATAAAACAGACACACAAAGAACCAAGACAATCTGTCTCCTCCAAAAGCCAGCACCTCTATTGTAATACTTCCTGAGAAAAACAACTTAGCTGAAGCACAGGACAAGGACTTCAAAACAGCAATTAGGACTATGTTCAAGGTTTTTAAAGAGGATATGAATAAATGCTTCAATAAAAATCATAAAAACACAGTTGAATGGAAGAATGAAAACAATTCAACATATGAAAGTAAAATTTGACAAAGACACAGAATCACTAACAAAAAATCAAGACTGGAATAAAGCTCAAATGAAAAAGGGTGTCAAGTAAGAAGGCTTCAAAGGTTAGCCTCACCAAAAGATGGAGGAGAAAGGACAAAGAAACCAGGCACTGAACCCTCAGAAACTCTAAGCTAAAATAAATCATTCCTCCTGGGTATTGTAGTCAAAAATAATTAATACTATTATATATTTATGTATCATATAAATTTGTCTATATTACAATTCTTAAAAATGATAAAACTATTGTGAGAGAGTCAAATCTCTCAGAAGTAAACGTTAAACTGTAGGAAGAAAACTAAGATATATTTGAATATTTTTAAAGATTGTTACAATATATTAAAATTTTCTGTTCAAATTTTCTTTGAACTTGTAAATGTAAAAAAGCATATTATACAAATACAAGGGATCTTAAAAGTCATCTAGTGAACACACTCTTCCAAATCAGAAATAGAAAGATTTGGAGAGATCTGTGTATTCACAGATACAAAGAAGGAAGCAGTAATGGAACTCTGGCTTGCATCTCTGACTTTAGTATGATACTGTTCATCAATGTGACAACTATGTCCATAGAAGATAATCTTTACCAAGTCATTCCTGCATTAAGTATTTTATATTAATATTCCTAGAAGTGTGTTTTCAGACAAAGACCTAAATGTATGAGATACAGTCATGAGTCTCATGGCTTTTTATTAGTGTCAGGTTAACCCAGGTTGCATCTTGAAGCTGAAAAAGAAATAGAATTTTGTTTGTACTTTAAATCTAAATAAAAGCAAGACCAAAACATGATGTGATTACACATTATTCAATTATTTTTTCACTTTGCAAAAAGTAAAGTTACATGCCAACATACCAAAAGGTTTTGGTGAAAGATGAGACTGAAACCAGTTTCTTATTATTTCTTGCTTTTTTTCATTTTTCACTGACAATAATTATCTAGAACAATTGTTTTGGACCAACCTTTTTCTATGCCTTAATATCTTATTCATAATGTAAGTCTCTATCACCAAGGGAATATCACAGCAACTTGGACAACAGAGGGTGCCCTTCACTGTGAGTGCAAGATGCATTGGCTCATCAATTCCTGAATCATTACTAAGTAATGTTTCATAAAATTCTTGGCATCTGAGTCTTTTAAACAGCAACAGATGTGAGTTGGTGAGTAATATACTACCCTGTTTTCCTCTCTAAAGGCAGTTGAAATTCAAATAATCAAAGTCAAAGGAAAGCAAAAGGAAACTGACAATACTTAATTAAACGTTGATGCCAGCGGAAAGATTTATTCAATATCTGGAGACATTACCAAAGAAAGTTTGCAAAAATGAAGTCATCAGCTCCTTGGTGCTAACTGACTTCCATGTCAAGAGTGAAGTGGATAAGAACTAGGAAAACCTTAATGGCAGTAGTAACAATGCTAATGGTGCATTGTAGCTTTTTCCACAGAGCTATTGCACATGGTCCTATGTGCCACTTACAAGAAAAGTATTTACTTAACCCACTCTTGACTTCGGTGGAGTAACAGTTGAAGAGTTCACCCCCAGCCTCTTCAGTTGAACGGGATGCTGTGAGCAATGCCATTTTATACCTACAGTCATCTAATTCTTTATAAATGCTCCCAATTCTCATGTAAGGAAAAATGAAACAGCCAGTTTGAACATGATTTGGAATGGATGCTTTAACAATCAAAATGAATCACTGGCTTGGCATAAAGAAGTTTCCTACAGATAAAAGAACAGATGAAGACCTTCCTGGCCTCACCAGCAGTAGGCAGAGAGACCCATGGTCTGTCTCTCCTAATCTTTTTAGTTCCCCTCATACAAACACAAAAAAAAACATTATAATTGTTCAAAATTACTAACACTTCTCACAGATCTGCTGTTTCAGAACTCCTCCCAATGGTTTTCATGTCTAGTGTGTAAAGTTACATCATGGGCTCTATCAAAGGAAGACCATCCCTGCCTCTGCATATTTGGCCTTACCCACTTTTCTCTTATATTAATGGCAGGTTTCCCCAAACAAATAACTCCATTACTATAAGCAGCTCTCTAGAAAACATAGGGGTTGTTTTTTAATCTTTACAAAGATAGAACTTTTTCTTTTCAATATTAAAAACTTTCTAGGTTCTGTTCTTAACAATACTTTAATTTTATCATTAATTTCTTAATAAATCATAGAAAAAAGTTACTGAGTTCAGTGTTTTTTAATTATTTGCATTTTTATACATAATGTCAACATTAATATATTTGACAAAATATATATTTGACAAAATGATACAGTGGTAATTTTATCATCCCACCACAATTATATATATATATATATATATATATATATATATATATATATATATATATGTATATGTATATGTATATAAAAGAATTTTACTATTATTAAATAAGTAATGTTTGCTTATAATTTTTCCTTCCATATTCTTTAAAGTCTGTGTTGTACACTGGACTCTATTTTATCATAAGATCCCTCATAAGTCAGAAGCGGATTCAATATAAATGCAAACATTATAATCAGACTCAACCCTATTTACCTTCTGAGTCTCATTGCTTTACCTGCATCCTTCAGAGCTAGGCTGAGATGGCTTGTCTGACCTCTTTGGTTGTTCAAATGTGCCTCTTCCCTGTCTCCTCAGTTTAAAGTCATGATGAACACCCATTTCAGACATCTTGACTCATTCAATCCATCACTAAGTTATGCCTACTGCTACTGATCTCACTGGTCATTTCATATTTTCTGTTGGCCATTGCTGCTGAAATTGACTAAGACTATACTGTAACCCATCATAGGGACCACATCTTACTCCAGAGATAGTCCTATCTCTTTTTTTATGCTATTAAAACTCTTGCTATCCTGTAGGCTCTGAAGACTTACAGAATATACAAGGCCCACTATTAGGTACATCAGCTCTCTCTTAATATATTTTTCTGTTGAATTTATATGTAATTCACCTAAACAAATCATTCCCAAATAATAAAATTTCTTCTATTTTATTCTGCAGCCAACAAGAAGCTAATTACCATAATTATTGGATCTAGTCAATGCATCTCCTTTAGTGGCTGTCACAAAACCTTCTGTATCCAAACTGTTTAGCAGCTCTCTCAGATCATAGAAATCCAAAGCCATCTTGGCCTCTTTATGCCTTTCAGACTACCATATAGAGTCTGATAATGGTTTTGTTCCTTTTAAGAACTTGGGATTCTATAAATGATGTAAGAAAAGTTTACAAAATAAATCATGAAATAACCAAAAAAAAACAAAGCTTTAGTGATGGTACCCAAAATATACTATATGCCCAACTTGCTTCAGAAGATAGCATAGAAAGGATTCTAAACACCACATTGTTTTTAAATCCATCAAGATATGGACAGATGGCTCAGTAGTTAAAAGTACTTACTCCTCTTGCAGAGGACACAGATAAGGTTCCAAGCACACATATTTGTCTGTAACCCCATTTCGAAAAGTTCTGATTCTCATGTCTGCTCTGCATGGGCATCTGCACTCATATAATGCTCAGACATATACATATATACACAAAATAAAAATAAACCAATTTTTAAAATATTAAATACATTTCTGATGCGTAATAGTTTTCTCCAAGATTGGTACATTCCATCCTGTAGGAACGTACTTTAAGCATGGATGAAAAACACTCAAAATAGCTTCAGGAAGTTCCTGAAACAGATCAGATTGCCTGGGCCCCTCAGTGTCACAGAAAGCAATATAAGCTGAGAGTAACCCTCAGACTAAGCAAGTTGCAAAGAAGACTCTAAGACCATACTGGCTTTCAGAAAAAGGTTTAGACCAAAGTCACTTGGAAAGGACACTTTCTGATTTGTTGAGCTGCCTGCAGGCTGTAAAGTGTACTCCAGGTTTTCCAGCTTTTGTGAGCTGTGGTGGGTTTTTTAATGTAGCTATCTTTGAGTCAATTCTGCTCCTATATGTAACCCCTCATAAATATTCCTGAAAATAACCACAATAAAACTCATCATTTCAACAAGTTGGACTTTGGTGGTATCCATACTTTGGACTGTCATGGGTTCCCTATCTGGGAAGAGTAGGTGTGTGTCTTGTGTCTTTCCTGGAAAAGCTCTGTCACATGACATCTTCACATCCAGTTGTCCCTAATTTTTAAAAAATAGTAATTGTATAAGCATATTAAGAAGATAATGTATCTCAAGGAAAAATTCAAATTACTAAATTAACTGTAGAAGTGTTTACAACGTCTACCCATTGGCTTTATATATCTCAGAGTGTAATACTGTGGTGCCTATAAACTGAAAAACACTTGCTTGAGAATCAGAAAAAGTCAGTAACAAGGAATAGCAGAAAGCATCCTAAATTTGAAGTTAAGTCTCATGAGTTTGTAACAAAATATGTCTGCAGCTTTGAGATACCATCATAGCCATCAATATGAAACAATAGCATATATCATTCATTGAATTCATTCTATGCTACAAAAAATATTTAATTGCCAATACAAGGATTTCATGAAAGCTAGACATTTTCATGGGAATTTATTTATGTTTATACTTTAGGAAAACCTTACTAAGCAGACACTATTATAATTATGACTTTTACAAATGAGGATATGCAATGCAGGGAACTCACGTGTTTAGTTCAAGATTATATCCTTAGCATAGGACTAAAGTGATCTAGCTTTATTGCCTATATTCTTGACTACTAGGATCCACTTTCTTGTGAAATATTTAATACATTTTCTCATAAAATATAATGTACTGTATAGGTTTTAGCTTCAAGGACCAGACGAGCCAACTCAAGCTAAACAGTGGAGATCTGTATTACCTCACAGAACAGATGTTACCCAGGGTAGGGATGTCAAAACCAAAGACCATCTTTCTGCTCTACAAACAAGGAAGAAAGCAAATGTTGATATCACATCTATAATTAGCTATTTCAAACAAAGAAGGCCACCATTTTTAATGGATATATTTTGTATATTCTTATATGTGTATGTGTGTGTATATATATACTATATATATAATATGAAGATAACTTCTCCCAGAAGATATTTGATGGTATTTGATTTGTCTGGCTAGTTGACTAAATTTTGTATCATGTGACCCTGATATCACTAAAGAAAAGCTGAAAAAATAAGAATCTAACATTTTAGCTTTTAGAGCTACAGACAAGCAGCGTATTATATATATATATGTCCACATATATATGATATATATATATGCTTAGAGAGGTAAGCTGAGAGGACAGTAGGATGGCTATGAGTAAAGAATGCACAGTGTCTACCATTATCAAGTATCCGTGGTCTTACTTCCCACAGAAAAAAGACTCTAACAAGTTAAAACTTTGTAAAGTCATTTGATCGGTAACAGGCAAAGAAGGGCTCCAGTCCAGAGTATAATGATAAAGTGAAAACTCTTAGCCATTCACCATGACATACAGGTTCCACAACAATCCTTGGCATGGTCCTTGCAATATCCCACCTAATTCATTGGCACTGCCTGCTTTAATTTGTACCTTGGTATCACCATGTCATTTGCAGCTTCTTTTTCTCACAACAGTTATGCTATCTTTGACTGTTGGAGGTCACTGAGTTATATTGTATCCCTATGTCATTCGATCTGAAAGTCTTTTTTTTATTTCATATTTATTTTATTATTAAGCTCATTAATTTGCATTTTATATTTATGTTACAGTTATTACCTGAAAAACCAGATTGTACAAGTTTCTTTCCAATGCAATGTTATCTTGATCATTTTTCTTTGGTTGTGACCACTACTAGGCTTATTATTAACAATTCTATTTTTTCTTATAATTTATTTTTTCTCAAATCATAATTTATTCACACAGGGGCTATAAACACAGAAAGGCAGGATGTGGGGAAGGGAATGACACTGGAGTGTGGGTGTTCAGAGGGAATCCAGATATTTTTCAGAACCGGGTATCGGCTGGGTGAAGGTTCAGGGGACAAGTCACGATGACTCTGCCTATGACTCGCTTGTCCTTATCTAAGTTGGTATTGTCTGCCAAGGCTACCTATTTACAAGGTCTATAACTATTCAGGCTGGTAAATTGTCACAAAAACTGCCTGTTTACAGTAGCTTATAGCCATCTGTTTCAGTGTTTATCCACAGAAACCCAAGACTTGGTGTTGGTATACATGTATGACAGACCTATTGCTGATTTTAGGCTTATGGCTGATTTTAGGCCTACAGTGTGTAAGCAGGGCTGCCCCTGACATCTCCTCCCTTCTCTAAGTATAGAAGGGCTGTGGCAATTCTAATCTTGCGAAGGCGGGGATAGAGGCTTGACCTCCAGTATTTGAAGGGGACCTTGTAATGGCTCCAGTCCCCCTGTCGTTGTCCAGTGAGGCATGAGGGCCATACCCATCCCGATGTCTTTTTCCTGGAGAGGGCATACTTTTGACATCAACCCCTATGCGATCAGGCTTGACCCTCAGGGAACCCAGAGAGGTATTTTTATCTTTAATTTATATTCCCTTGCAGTACTTAGCCTCACAGCCTAAGCAAGAATTCAGATCACCTGTCAGAGGGGGTTCTGGGTGGCCCCTCTCTGCTTGGTCTAGGGGCAGAAGTCCACCCTTTTAGGTTGGGTGAAGATGGGTTTTGGAAACACCCTGTATAAAGTAACAACCTCATCTTGAGTCTCGTGGTCCTCCATAGCTAACTTATGATAATGTATCTGAATAGGTTTTGCTACCAAATTATTTATCTGTTGTTTCACAGAGTTAGTCTGCCTATTTGAGGCCCAGGGACCAGCAGGAATAAGCAAAAAGAACCCAAATAATGGTCCCAAGATGGGAGGAAGTAGGGTTGACAACCTTGGAGAGGCTGAAAACCAATTCTTGTACCAGCATTCATCTGTCTCTTTCTCTCTCTGATTTTTCTCAGGGCCTTCACTGACCTATTTCATGCTCTCTTTAACCCTCCTTGTCTTGTCTATGTAAAGGCAACCTTCTTCTTTAAGGGCTGTACACAATCAAGAGCTGTACACAGCCTTTTCTATTGTAATAGAGTAAATCGAGTCCCATAAGGATCTTTGCGATTTTAGGAGGTCTCTTCAGACGGTGAAATGAGGGATTTCTTCAGATTAGTGATGTCAATCTCTAGCTGTTTGATGTTCTTGTCAGTGACCCTTCAAAGGTCTGAGTAGTATAATTTCGGAGGCCAGCTTCTGGATTAGAACTTCTAACAGCAGACATCACGGGTGATTCATTTTTACCTGGGATGCTGCCTGAGTTAAAGCTCCTGGGCAGCCCTCTTTCTCTCGGTTTTCTGAGGTTGAGTACAGAGCTGCCGCCTGGGACCTGCTCTATGCTCTGGCCCAGACCGGAAGTCCCTCGATCTGAAAGTCTTTTCAGTTTCTAATATTCAATCTTGCAGCCATTTCCAGGAGGAAAAGTATTTTTAAAAAGCTACTGCTTGATGGCTCAACTGAGTGTATTCAGTCTTTGTAATCATCACTGATGTGTATTTTTAATTTTAAATGGGATGCTGCATAGCATGAAACAGCATACAATTCAATGTTCTATTTGTGTGTGTGCATATATATGAATATATAATATGTAATGTGTAATATGTAATATATAATATATAATTATTATATAATATGTAATATATTGTATGATGTATAATATATAATATATAATAATGTATAGTATATAATAATATATATTGCATATATATTACTCTCATGCATGCAGGTGCTGTAGAGGCCAAAAGAGGATGTTACAACAATCAAGCTGGAGTTACAGAACACTGTGATCTATTCCTCATGGATGGTGAGATACAAACTCAGGTCCTCTCCAAGAACTTCAAGCACTTTTAAGCACTGAGCCATCTTTCTAGCCCCAAGCTTGAATTTTTTAAAACTTTTGTTTACTCTGAAATGTTACCACATCATAAAACCATACCACAAGTTTCTCATTCTAACTGAAAATGCATGTGCATCTCCTTCCAGACCATTTTTTTAAAACTCTGTAATACAGTTAACATTATAATTTATGCTAATATTTGGTACCACCATTTTTCAGTTAACATTATAACAAATATAAGTCTTATGCTTGCCAAATGAGCTTCAGAATCATCATTTAAATATAAAATATTTCACAGCAGGCGCATCTTAATCGTTCCCTAATGGTGAACACTCAATTTTTTTCACTGTTTATAACTATAAGCAACATGTTAATGCATTTGAGTACATATTCTGAATTATTTTGTTAGACTACATTCCCAGAAGTGAAATAAGTCCAAAAATATGAAGGGTTTGTGTTTGTGTGTGCACGCATGCATGTGTGCTGTTGGTAGTTTTCATGTGTTAATACAAATTTATTTCTTTCAAGGGGGTCCATTTATTGTGTGATCAGTAAATCAAGTATCAGTAACTTCTCTGTGCTTACACACTTAGGGGAAAATATGTCTCTAAATTGACAAGTAAAAATGAGCCTTACTTTGTAATGCGGGAGAGAAGGGGGAATTGATAGGAGAAACAAGGGCTCTAGACACTCCACCAACCAAGGTTTCACATTGTGAGGATGGATGGGTTGTGAGGTAAATGCTATGAATAGAGCCTAGAGTGGCTGCAGAATGCGTGGAGAAACCAGCCAGTAAGAGAAAGTATTCCCAGAATGTAAGTGTTTGGGAAATCGAGCAACACTTGAAATAACTCTAAATTAAGATGAGAAATTGAAGGATGGGTAGAAAGGACACAGAATTAACAGACATGGCCAAGAGACAACAGTGGGATAAATGAGAGAAACATGGTAAAGTATTCAGTTGGAATTTTATGACAAATAGAGTGGGAGTCAAAAATAGAAAAGAAAATCTAATGGAAAAGAAAGCTCATTTTGTCAGAGGGAGTTAAATGACAGAATAGGATACTTAGATTTAAAATGCCCTGTCAGTGGGAGGCCACTGCAGCTTTCAGTTCCTCAGGACCCACATGAGATCCACCAGGTCCATAACTCTGAATTTAACCTAAAAACATGTATCTTAACAATGTGTTGTTAGGTGGGACTCTCCGCCAACAGATTTCGGGAACCATTGTTTTGTTGTTGTTGTTGTTGTTGTTGTTGTTATTGTTGTTGTTGATTTTAAGTTGTTAATATTTTTATTGGATATTTTATTTACATTTCAGATGTGATCCCCTTCCCCCATTTCTCTTCCACCCAGAAACCGCCTATCTCATCCCCCTCCTTCTGCTTCTAAGAGGATGTGCCCCCACCCACCCACTCACTCCTACCCCCCCCACCCATGAATTCCCTCACACTGGGGTGTCCAGCCTTCACTAGACCAAGGATTTCCTTTCCCACCTATGCCCAACAATGTCATCCTCCCCTACATAAAGAGCTGGGGCCATAGGTCCCTCCCTATATGCTCCCAGGCTGGTGGTTTAGAAGCTGGGAGCTTTGGTTGGTTGGTATTGTGGCTCTCCCCATAAATACTTTCACCTCCTTCAGTCTTCTCTCCAACTCTTCCATTGGGAATTCCATGATCAGGTCAATGGTTAGCTGTGAGCATCCACTTCTGTATAGATGAGGCTATGGCAGACCTCTAAGGAGACAGCTATATCAGGTTTCTGTCAGCATGCACTTCCTGGCATCCACTTCAGCATATACCTTTGGTGACTGCACATGAGATGGATACCCAGGTGGAACAGTCTCCAGATGGCCACTCCTTCAGTTTCGGTCCCACGCTTTGTCTCCATATTTGCTCCCATGAGTATTTTGTTACTCCTTCTAAGAAAGACTGAAGCACCCACACTTTGGTCTTCCTTCTTCATTAGCTTCATGTGGTCTGTGAGTTGTATCTTGGGTACTGCGAGCTTTTCGGTTAATATCCACTTATCAGTAGTGCATACCATGTGTGTTCTTTTGTGATTGGGTTACCTTACTCAGGATATTTTCTAGTTCCATCCATTTGCATAAGAATTTCTCGAATTCATTGTTTTTAATAGCTGAATAATACTCCATTGTGTAAATGTACCACATTTTCTGTATCCATTCCTCAGTTGAAGGGTTCTTTCTAGCTTCTGGCTATTATAAATATGGCTGCTATGAACATAGTGGAGCATATATCCTTGTTATATGTTGGAGCATCTTCTGGGTATATGCCTAGGAGTGGTATAGCTGGATCCTCAGGTAATGCTATGTCCAGTTTTCTGAGGAACAGACAGACTGATTTCCAGAGTGGTTACACCATCTTGCAATTCCACCAACAATGGAGAAGTGTTCCTCTTTCTCCACATCCATGCCAGTACCTGCTATCACCTGAGTTTTTGATCTTAGCCATTCTGACTGGTATGAGATGGAATCTCAGGGTTGTTTTGATTTGCATTTCCCTGATGACTAAAGATGGTGAACATTTCTTTAGGTGCTTCTCAGTCATTCGAGTTTCCTCATTCTTGGTTTAGTTCTGTATCCCATTTTTAATAGAGTTATTTGGTTGTCTGGTGTCTAATTTCTTGAGTTCTTTGTATATATTGGATGTTATCCCTCTATCAGATGTAGGATTGGTAAAGATCTTTTCCCAATCTGTTGGTTGCCATTTTGTCCTACTGACAGTGTCTTTGCCTTACAGAAGCTTTGCAATTTTATGAGGTCCCATTTGTCAATTTCTGATCTTAGAGCATAAGCCATTGGTGTTCTGTTCAGGAACTTTTCCCTGTGCCCAGGTATTTGAGGGTCTTCCCCACCTTCTATTAGTGTTAGTGTATCTGGTTTTATGTGAAGGTCCTTTATCCACTTGGACTTGAGCTTTGTACAAAGAAATAAGAACAGATCAATTTGTATTCTTCTACATGTTGTCCTCCAGTTGAACCAGCACCATTTGTTGAAAATGCTGTCCTTTTTCCACTCAATAGTTTTAGCTCCTTTGTCAAAGATCAAGTGACCGTAGGCATATGGGTTCATTTCTGGGTCTTCAAATCTATTCCACTGATGAGGAGCAGATAAACCATCTAAACAGTCCCATAACCCCTAAAGAAATAGCAGCAATCATTAAAAGTTTCCCCCACCAAAAAAAGCCCTGGACCAGATGATTTTAATGCAGAATTCTATCAGCCCTTCAAGGAAGACCTAATACAAATTCTCTTCAAACTATTACACAAAATAGAAACAGATGAAACACTACCCAATTCATTCTATGAAGCCACAATCATGCTCATACCTAAACCACACAAATACCCAACAAAGAAAGAGAACTTCCGAACAATCTCCCTTATCAATATCGATGCAAAAATATTCAATAAAATTCTCTCAAACCCAATCCAAGAACACATCGAAACAATCATCCATCATGATCAAGTAGGCTTTATCCCAGGAATGCAGGGATGGTTCAATACTCGGAAATCCATCAATGTAATCCACTATATAAACAAACTCAAAGAAAAAAACCACATGATCATCTCACTAGATGCTGAGAAAGCATTTGACAAAATTCAACATCCCTTCATGGTAAAAGTCTTGGAAAGATCAGGAATTCAAGGCCCATACCTAAACATAGTAAAAGCAATATACAGCAAACCAGTAGCCAACATCAAACTAAATGGAGAGAAACTTGAAGCAATCCCACTAAAATCAGGGACTAGACAAGGCTGCCCACTCTCTCCCTACCTATTCAATATAGTATTGGAAGTCCTACCCAGAGCAGTTAGACAACAAAAGGAGATCAAAGGGATACAAATTGGAAAGGAAGAAGTCAAAATACCACTATTTGCAGATGATGTGATAGTATACTTAAGTGACCCCAAAACTTCCACCAGAGAACTCCTAAACCTGATAAACAACTTCAGCAAAGTGGCTGGTTATAAAATCAACTCAAACAAATCAGTAGCCTTCCTCTACTCAAAAGATAAACAGGCTGAGAAAGAAATTAGGGAAATGACACCCTTCACAATAGTCTCAAAGAATATAAAATACCTTGATGTGAATCTAACCAAGAAAGTGAAAGATCTGTACGACAAGAACATCAAGTCTCTGAAGAAAGAAATTGAAGAA
Source organism: Grammomys surdaster (assembly GCF_004785775.1). NCBI lineage: Eukaryota > Metazoa > Chordata > Mammalia > Rodentia > Muridae > Grammomys > Grammomys surdaster. Next base: position 1,838,514 of record NW_021605555.1, on the reverse strand, counting down.
GATCTCAGAAGATAGAAAGATCTCTTATGCTCATGGGTTGGCAGGACTAATATAGTAAAAATGGCCATCTTGCCAAAAGCAATCTACAGATTCAATGCAATCTCCATTAAAATCACAGCTCAATTCTTCACAGAGTTAGAAAAGAGAAATTCTCAAATTCATTTGGAATAAAAAAAAAAAAACAGGATAGTGAAAACTATTCTCAGCAATAAAAGAACTCCTGGGGGAATCACCATCCCTGACCTCAAGCTGTACTACAGGGCAATAGTGATAAAAACTGCAATGGTACTGGTACAGAGACAGATGAGAACCTCTGTTTTAAAGTGACCTTCTCGAATCTGTGTAAATAGCCCCGGGGAGGTAAGGGTGACTTTTGGAAAACCAGACAAGAGGCTCCTGCAAAGATCACATACACAAATAATGGTCCAGCACTTGAGCAGCAGGATTAAAGTCACTCTTGTTATATGAGTGTATGTGGGAAAAGAGCATAGTTTGGGAACTTTGGGTTGAGAACATATATATGTACATGTATGTATATGCTTGTATGCAAATAGAATAATAAAATCCATCTTTTTCCTGCTAACTACAAAGTCAATTATTTTTTAAAAATTGGGAAAATTACCTAGTACAAAGTATTTTGTTATAGCAGCAGTTAACATGGATGAGCAAGTGTCTCTATAGTGGGATAGAGCGTCCCTTGAGAACCTGTCTAGGAATGGTAGAGCTGAGTCCTATGGTAGATCGATTTCTAACTTTGAAAGGAACATCTGTACTTATTTTCATAGTGCTTATAGCAATTTGCACTCCCATGAGAAGTACAAACAGAATAACTCACACAGCAATACAAAAACAACAGCAAACACAAAATCTAAGATTTGAAGGGGGGAGCAAGTGGAACAAAATAGAGACAAAGCACAGATAAACCCAGCTTGTTAATAAACATTAGATCTTAATTTTGGAATTATTCATGGGTGTACAATTGTGCTGTATTTTATAATATACATATGCTACTGTCTTTCTTGTGCTTATCTAATATACAACAAAATGTAATTCTCAAAAATAATTAATTCTCTGGCATTTAACAGGCACTCAATAGATTTTTTTAACAAACAAAATTATTAATCCAAACAGCATACCAAAACAATAGTGTTGCCCAGTAGACATACAAGTGGTTATTGATGGCCAATGTTCACAGAAATACTTATTATATGATCCTATGTGCAATTCTTGGGGATGGAAGGACCCAAAATGGATTATGATTGAATTTTCTGGCATATCCTAGGCATAAGGGCCTCCAAGACAGATCTCGACTAATTTAAATATTGTTAAGGCAAATGATGTTTTATGCATACACAGATTTTCAGTTCAATATCCAAAGTCTGTTTTATTACTCAGTCAACTGCTAAAGAATAGATTCAATAGCCAGTGATATACATATATAATATATAAATACATTATTATATTATTATATTAATTATATTATATTATATTATATTATATTATATTATATTATATTATATTATATTATATTTATTATACATTCTGATGGCATTTGACACTGTACTGATTCATGTGCTATCAACTCTTCCACCTTTGGGTTACAGGACTACAAAGTAAACTACTATGTGAATCACTGGATTCTGCTTTTTATGAAAAGAAGGAGTTTGGCCTCAAAATGTCAGATGATGCTGAGCTACCACCACCACTCACTAAAGAAAAGAATATGCCTTAGGAGATAGCCACAGAGTAAGGAAGTTTAGGCTGCTATTGAAAGAATCAAAGCTTCCCCAAATGTCTTTACTAGGTAATGGCTTATGAACAATTTCCTAGACTAGCCACATAGCATTGCCTGTAAAATTGTCAGAAATGAAAACATTTTGGTTTCACCCCAGTACTGCTAATCTAAAGAAATCTGGGGCTGGGATTCAGCAAAATGTACTTTAATAAGCTTCCCCAAAACTATAAAATTCAGAAATGTATTGCTGTCTTAGAATAATCAAAAACCACTCACTTAGAGGGTAACCATTTATTGATTAAAAGACAATTTAGCTAAAGCATCTCTTGGTTCATATGTTCTTCGGCTGTTGAAGTTTTTTGATTGAGAAATAATTTGGCCAGAAGGGCTTCTCCAACACAACACTCTGAAGTGAAATCAAGGGTCCATGCCCCACGTCTCATGCCCCCTTCCACATTTTCTGTGCCAAGCCAGGCACTGTCAGATCTATGAGCTTTTCTGTGTGTGAGAAATGCTACATAGAGAATAAAGCTGAATAAAACTCAAAGTTAAATAAATCAAGGCCTCACATAATTTTCCCAAACTCTCCGAGATCTCTTGTGAGGAGGGGGAAAGGTTTGGCTGCTGTGATTTCCTGCAGGAAGCTTGTGTGAGTGTGTATTTTTTTTTTAATTTTTTAATGTCCAAGGGAGATTATCCGTAAGAATACTTGGCAGTTGGTGAATGGGGATAAGATCCAACACAACGTGGTGCATCTTCTGCTCCAAAGCACTAGTGACTGTTTTTCCATGACAAATGTGGATGCAGTAGTCCCGTCATGTGTAAAAGACACCCTTCCCTGTAAAAGCCCTAACTTGGAAGAATAATTATTATGACAATTAAAAATTCTAGATGGAAGGACTATAAATAGTTTATAATATACAGAGAGTATAGTTAGAAAGTTTTGCCAAGACAAGTCAGCTTCTAGGGATTTATATAAACAAGGATTCATATACAGAAAGTCTAAACATCAGGCTGTCTCAGAAGTGGACCCAGAGATGGGTCTATAAGTAAAGGGACTTGTCACACAACCTGAATATCTGAGTTGAATCTCTGAACACACATAGTAAGAGGAAAGAGCTGACTCTACATAGTTGTCTTTTGACCTCCACACTTGCACTATGGTATTAATACCTCGCACATACACATACACACATACATATCCCTCACAAATCTATGACACACACACAGCACACATACATACCACCCACACACATACACATGCACATCTCTCACACTATACTCTTGCTCAAATACATATGCCCCCCACACAATCACAAAAATATCATATGCACACCCTTCACATATATACACACAAAGCATTCACATACACACATATCTCTCTCACACACACATGCTTCATGCATACATTATATATACATAAAACACATATATACACACATACACACTCCTCACACATATACACATGACACACACATGCCTCACACACATAATGCACACACACACCTCTCAAACACACAGCATACATGTGTGTGCATGCACACACACACATATGGGGGGTGGGAGGAGGAGGAGGAGGATGTGGAGAAGAAGGAGGAGGAGGAAGAGAGAGAGAGAGAGAGACAGACAGACAGACAGACAGACAGACAGACCTGACTATGTCTTACTTCAAGACATCGCTATCCTTTTTAATGTCTTTTTAATTTTTTTGAATATTTTCAATTTTGACATGTGCCTGTGCTTTGCTATCTGAGCAACAAACAGGCAGAGACAGCATTTCCTCACAGAAATTGCCTTTGTTGTCCATCACAAGACATTCATAAAAAAATTATAGTGAAATAAATCTTTGCAAATCAAGTTACATGTGTCCTAGGTGAAATACCGCAAGTGCATTTCATTCCATGCCATCTCAGTATCCGATACATTGTGGTCTAGAAGTGAAGAAATTATCTGATGACTCATTTCCAAAAATACTCTCACTTGTATTCTTTCCTCTACACCTTGCTTCCTTTGTTCTTACCACATTATGATGCTGAACTCAAAGATTACATATCCCTGGAGAAGCAGCAGAAGCTGTATGGCCATTTATGGTCTAACCTCAGATATCATAAAGTACCACTTCCAAAATAGTCAAAATCCCATTATAATTCAAGAGGAGAAAAATAGCACCCACCTCTCCATGGAAAGACAACCAGCGTCACAATGAAAACCGTAAGAGACTAGAAATATTGTGATCACCTTTGCAAAAATACTTTCTGCTGAAGATTGTACATTTATATTTAATTCTGATCCCTCTTGAATTTACAACAGTAAATTGATTCCCCAACCAAGGTTTTAATGCCTTAAACATGAGGAAAATGAAAGATGCAAAGACAACAAAGTTTTAGAAGCTGGAAAGCAGATGTTCAATTGGCAAAGGGGCTTAACAGAATACAGAAAAGTGAAACTTGTACTATATACAAATAAACCTAAAAAACACATTTGATTTATAACACAAAGTCCCCCAGAAGACAAAGCATGTGGTATAATCAGATGCCACTGCAAGTATAAGAAGGAAAGGCAAAATAAGGAGGGACTAAGAAGTAATCAATTTCTAATCTTCTCTACAGACATAGGAGGCAGTGACTACACTGAAGGAGTGATACAGGCTTTAGGTGGGGAGGAAGAGGGATTAGTTATGTCTACTGCTGACAGACCTACAGCTCTCCTTCCCTATGTAGCTTCTAAGAAAACTCATAGCACTTTGTCCTGTGGGTAGTAGACTGGAAGCATCATCTTGGCATGACTGAGCATGCTCTAATTACATGTCCAAAGGTAGCAATTCAGAGGTGATATCACCCTCCTACCCATGGATGGCATCATCTTCAGACCCATAAATGACATCATCCTCCTACCAACTGGTGACATCATCATCCTACCCCCAAGTCCACACATGGCCCAGAAATTCCAATCAACATTTTTGTTCTTTTTTAGAACTGAGAAAACTGAGAAAAGATAGAACATGGAAATCAGGAAATACGGGGAAGTGTCTCAGAGGGAAAAAGACTATGGGAGGGGAACCAAATAAACAATACTACCGTGTGAGAAAAGAACAGAATACTATGTTAGGAAAAACATTCATAAAACCAAAGGACTTCCTAGGAAATAGCAATGTGATACAAGTTTTAACAAACCTTGTAACCCACAGCCTCAGAAACAGTATGTTTTTAAAAGGTGTCAATGGCTTCCAGGAATAATGTACTTCAGCTGTAAAACTTATAAACACTGTTTTCATTAAATTGTTTCAAAATATAATAAGAATCCTTCTAGACACTAATCATTAGTGGCAAAAAATACAAATTTCAAAAAGCACTGCTTTTATGTGGCATTAAAAACTACAATATATCAAGAATACTTTCAAATAAACAAGAAAGCAAAATTGACTTAAATGGTCCAACGTTAAAAACAATGTGTTTCAGGAATATGAAAATTCTTGAGAAAAATCTTCAAGAAATTTATAATTAAAATAATAGACAGATACTTTTCAAAATTCAAAGAGCATTTCCTCTCAAAAGACTTATTAAAGGCTCATGTAAGGAACACATTTCAGAATATTAAGAACAAAAAGAGAAGGACAAAAGGGGAGGGGAGGGAAAGGAAGAGGAGGGAAAGGGCAGGGAAGAGAATCATCGTGGGGCTGTGAAAGGATGGCTTGGTTTTTGGTAGAGTGCTGGCTGGAGATAGCCAAAGACCCAGCAGGTGTCCATGCCTGCAAGGGATGGCGTATATTTCTGCTGTGTTCCCAGATCCCAGGTTCCTAACATTCGGTCTAAGACCTCCGTTTGATCTGCAACACCCCTACCAGCCCCTCCACAGGTAGAGGGCGTGACTACAGGTCTCAGGGCCTCCAGAGATTTCCATATTAATTAGATACCTAAAGGCCAAAGTGGGTAGCCAATTACGTATTCTTTCCAAGACCCTCCCCCTTACAAACAGTACTCAACCAAAGGCCCACCCTGAGGGTGCGGGGATGCATCCAGATCCATCTACCATCCACCAAAAAAATAGACCCTTTTGGAACCATGGACTTCCTTGTGTCTTTGGGGCCCGCCAAAGGGAACCGTGGAGAAAGTCTCAACTATCAAGCCATTGTCTAATCTCCCATGGAGGACTTCTCTGCTTTCCAGCCATGGAGACTACAGATTCAACCAAGCTAGCCGACCCTGCCAAGCGACTGACAAACCAAGAATCTCACCCCACAGGGTGCCGTTGGAGCTCTCTCTCTCACTGCTCTCGGCTGCTGGCCAGTCCAGCCCACATGCCCCCAGTCTCAACTCTTCTGTGGATTCCAGCAGTGCCTGGGAGCCCAGGAGTCTGAGACCAGTTGATCCCTGCAAGCCTTCTTGTCCAGCAGTCCCCATCCAAGAGCCATGCGCCCCTGCAGAGCTTCAGACTGAGATTCTTTCATGACCGGGCACAGCGTAGAGGGAACTCAGTCAAGAATCCCTCGCTTCTCATGCTTCCCTGAGCCTCCCAGGACAGAAGACACGCAGGACCCACAACACAGCCCAATAAGATCCCGTGAGCTAATCATCCTCACAAATCATACAGGAATCCAAACAGCTATACACATTTCTTAGATGCCTCTTGCAACCTAGGGCATTTCAAGCCAGTGGAGAAGTACTTTCAGATTTCTGAAAATAAATGAACTCTACATCATGATAAACTGTGGAAAGGGTAGAATACATTTAAAGACATTTTCACAAGAGATAAGTTGGAAATGTTCTTACCCTCATCCATCCAGTGTCAAGGAAGAATACAAGAAGTGCCTCACTAAAATGTTTTAAATGTGCAGAGGACGGGAAGGAACTCAGAGAAGAAAACAGTGAGACAGAGCAACCCAGAGTGACTGCTGAGCAACTGGTATAATGCACAAACAGCATACTTTGATGGAATACTATCTTCAGAATAGTCACTGCACAAAGGCTTATAGTTTTAAAAGTAAGATGTGCTTAGGATACCAAGTAAAACTGGATAATTTTCAACTTATTGAAAATTTTAATAGCAGTCAGAAAAGTAATACCAAGCAGGTTGACATCCTTGTGTTTATAGAATTATAGTAATTTTGTAAATAAAACTCATCACATATTTTTAGTGATAGAAATGGGAAGAGTCATCCTTTGCTAGACACTAAGAAGCCAAGGGGCAACAGGTGAACTGGGAAACACAAAAACCCCTGCCCTCAACCAGCAGACAGCACTTCTCACAAGGCAAGACAGTAAAGAACTGCTGCTTTTCATAATAGTCTTGTACAATGTTTCTGGGTTTCAGTATGTGTGCATCTGTATCTTTCATTTTTCAAAATGGTAGAAAATATATATATAAAAAAAGACTACTGTACAAAGCTATCAGTGACCACAACGGTTCTTTCAGAAGTAGAAAATTAAACATATTACTAACATTGTTTAACCAAACCAGCAAGGAAGTCTGGGTGATCAAAACATTGCTGTCTGAGCTCTCTACTATCTAGACCCAACAATGAGCATTGCATGGAGCTTGGGAACTCTTATGGAAGAGTAGGGGAAGGATTGACAACCCAGAAGGGGATAGGAACTCCACAGGAAGACCAACAGAGTCAACTAACCTGGACCCTTGGGATCTCAGACTCTGAATGCCTGACTAAAGAACATACACAAGCAAGACCTAGGCTTCCTTGCACATATGTAGCAGTGTACAGCTCAATCTTCATGTGAATCCCAAACAACTGAAGCACTAGTTATTCCTAAAACTGTTGCTTGTCTACAGAATCTATTTCCCTAACTCGTCTTCAGTGAGAGAGGATATATCTAGTCCTGCAGAGACTTAATGTGTCAGGGTAAGGGAAAACCAGGGGGCCTCTACTCTCTCAGAGGAGAAGGAGAGGGCTAATGGAGGAAGGGACTGTAGGAGGGGCGATCTGGAGGGGGGGACAGTGATAGGGATGTAAGGTGAATAATTTTTTAGAAAAACAAAGTATAGGGAGAACATGTTTAACAGGTAATGCATATAAGATTCAAATTAAAGTGTTCTTTTGTTATATAGAAGATAGATGATAGATAGATAGATAGATAGATAGATAGATAGATAGCTGATAGATAGATGATAGATAGATGATAGATAGATAGATAGATAGATAGATAGATAGATGATAGATAGATAGATAGATAGATGATAGATAGATGATAGATAGATAGATAGATAGATAGATAGATAGATAGATAGATAGATAGATAGATAGATAACAACCTTGATCTTGTGTTGTCAAGTTTCATTATTTCTCGATGTTGGTCCTTTCATATGTCTTTTCAAATACATGAACATTCCTTTGCAAACTCTTCAGACTGAAATTGCATGTCCGTGGCAATTACAAACTTACAAGAAACCACAATTGTTATAGAACCTGTTTTATTATCCAATTATGTAGTTATTCATAAGCTCTAAATGATCCTGTGAGAGTAATTACACTAGCATCGAAAGCATCACTCCTTGGCTATGTCTTTGAGGAGTTACAATGTTCATTCATTATTTCCATTGCTTTAAGACTGTTTAAAAATACTCTTGCTACAATACTAAGAAAATTTTGCTTCTAAGCCAGGAGTGATGGTGCATGCCTTTAATCACAGCAATTGGGAGACAGAGTTAGGTAGATCTCTGACTTGAAAATCACCTTGATCTATTGAACAATTTTCAGGTTATACAGGGATACACAGAGAAATCCTGTCTCAAAAATTCCAAATAGCAAACTCCCCACAAGGGGCAGAGGAATCTTATACACCTATGGATTCACATGGAAAGAACTAATTTTTTTTAATATGAAATCAAGCATAATACTTAATACCATAAAATTTTTAAGTATTTCACAAGTATTAAAAGGCAACTGTTAAATTACATTTGAATAGGAAGAATTTTAGTCAATGATTACATGCTTAAAACTGAATTTTCTTGATCTTCTAAACACTATCCTTATGGCTCTCTCATTCAAAATATTATTTTTTTTTTAGATTATGTACAACTTCTGTGAATTTCATTTCCAGTTTCCAGAATTTTCTTACTAGAGGATACATGAATATATCTATTTTTCAGCAGAAAGGGAAGAAGCATGTCCATGCCAATGGCAAATAAGTTGGCTTTCTGCGAATCGAATGCTGTTAATTCTCATCATTATAAAATCCAAATTAAAAGAAGAGCATTTCTAAGGGAATACTTACCCATATCAACACCAGACATAGGTGTTGATCACACAATCAGGATCATACTAAAAGTTTTATTCAAACTACAGTCTGCAATAACATGATATGACCAAAAAGATAATCAGAATTTACAAGTAGTTTCCTTGAATAATGTCCACAGAATAGGAAAGAACTCAATACAGCCTAAACAGATGACAGTATCATTTGTCATTCATCAGACTTCCAAATAAAGAATAAACAGCTCCTTTCCCACAGTACCATATTTTGAATTTATGCTTTATTCAAAAAGAAATCCTTCTCACTAAACTGTCTCTAGCCTGTTTCCATGTCATATTTCCAATGGGCCCAGCTCAGCATGCTGCGTTTCTACTGGAGGCCCTGTTATTAATGGCTGCTTCATAACTATGGGTATTGTCTTCTTCAGGTGCAGAATGCTAACAAATGGAGCCCAAGTGACTAAATTTTTTTTCCTTCAATCTGTCTGGCTCATCTACAAAGATGAACTGGCATGTGTGTCAAATGGATGACACCCTTATCTAATAAAAAAACAATTTTAGTTACCATGGATTATGCATTTTTTTTAAAAATGAAGATATTGGATATCTGCTTTAGATTCATGTGTTATAAAAATGAACATCAATTTATTCCTTCCTAAATTTATCCTGCACACTGTTGCTGAGATCCTGAACATTCTTGCCTTTTTTCATGACAGATTTAGGTGGAAGATAATTCAAAGCCACATAAAATATTTTACTGCATTAAATTTCACTCCCTAAGCATACCAGGAACTCATATATTTCCTAGAACTAAAACCCATTACCTTACACTTATTGTGATTTATTTTGAGATTGCATTTTGTGCACTATTCAAAGAAAGCATTCAGCTGTTTCAGAACGCCAACTAGAGCTTGAGAGATTAATGAATACTGCATCTTCCATCTTAAAAAAAAAAAAAAGAACAGTCACACAGATGTTAAAAACATTTTGGACATGAGAACTATGCCAAAAGTCTCAATGATGTCATACAAATTGGATTCTAAATAATGAAAGCCCATCATTTTAGCATCCTGTCTTTTGAAGGATTTGACCATAATCTAGTATGCATCCTTCAACCTATAAATTATTAACTATAGCTAAAAGGAGATATTTGATATTTGCATAAATAAACCCTTAGAGATTTAAATGTCATTCTTTCCTAATAAAGATTTAATTTCAATCTAAATTACCTAATTCTAAGATATCAAGCAAACACTGTATTGTATTGTATTGTATTGTATTGTATTGTATTGTATTGTATTGTATTGTATTGTATTGTTTGTATTGTATTGTATTATGCCAAAATCATGTGAATTGAGAGAACTGGGAGTAAACACTCAAAAGCAGAGGAACAGGAAATGAGAGAAAAATAGTGAAGTCTCTACAATGTATGCTGTAAGTCAGAGGCTGTCTCTATCAAAGATGTGTGTTGAGCTGTATACAGGATATATGATAAAGAACATTAAGATCCATGAGAAAAAATTGAAATTATTGTTAATTGATACAAGTACATTATGTATACATGTGCATGTATGTATAGTTGTGTACAAATAGATGATACAAATAAAATGTGATCTGTGTAGTATACTCAGATATAAGCACAAATGACTAGTGATAATTGTAAGAAGCAGCCATGGCCAATGCCTAGGAGAAAGAGGTGGACTATGTTACTTCCACAAACTGCTTGCGTTGTCTGGCCTCAGTGGGAAAGGATGCGCCTAATCCTGCAGAAACCTGATGTTCCAGGGAAGGGGGATAATGGTGGGGTGTGTGGTGGGAGTGGGTGGGTGGGTGAGTGGGAAGCACCCTCTCAGAAGTAAATGGGAGGGGGAGAGGGTAAAGAACTTGGGGAGGGGGTACCAGGAAGGGGGACAACATTTGGAATGTAAATAAATAAATAATATAAAATAAATAAAAGTATAAAAATAAAATAAAATATATTTAATTTTTAAGCAGATTGACTGGTTTGTGTTTAGACTTAGAAATAATAGATTATTTCAATAAAAATATAGAGAGCTCACTACTGTGTATATATATTTATAATACCACTGCATCATTTTTATTGGGCTCTGAAGCTATAATAAACACTTCATATAAAATTTCTATCTTTTTAATGCTCTTTCACTCATATTCTCTATCTATCTCTATCTGTCTGCCGCTATCTGTCCCCCCCCTCTTGTGTGTGTGTGTCTGTCTGTCTGTATGCCTGTCTGCCTACCCCCCCTCCTTTCTCCATTATAAACTCCTCTGCCTATCCACACACAGAGATGTTCTTAAGCTCTAGGTGACTTCCTAAAACTATACTTAGGGTTTTCCTTTGCCTGAGAATGCATGTCTTACTCAGTAATGCTGGTAACTATGACACATAATCCAGGATTTTTGGTCTAATAGTTCATTTTTCCTTCAGTCCAGTGCAGCTATTCCTGATGAGCAAGCTGCTTTCCTTTATGTGGAAGTTGGAGACTATGGTCCATTGTACCAGGAACAAGCGCCATCTTAGCATGCGATATATGCAGTCCACATTAGGGAAGGTGATATATGTGGGGAAAATTACACGGCCACAGCTGTGGAGTCCCAGTGGGTTTCCACGCTGCAGCGGGCCCCACATGTAGGCAGGTCTATGGTTCCAGCGGCCTGAAGGCTTTGGTGCTGGTAGGCCCCAATGACACGAGGAAGTCTTTGGTTCCAGAAAGGTTTATTGTCATGGCGGATGGTGGATGGATCTAGGCGTACCCCTGTAAAACTCAGGGCAGTCCCGAGTTATATAGGGAGGGAGAAAAGGGGAGGATCTGGGAAGGATGGGGGAGGATCTGGGGAGGCACACTTTATTTGCTCTGCCCTCTGGCCTTCATTAGTATGTAAATCCCTAGGGCCTGAGACCTATAGTCTGGCCTACTTGACTGAACAATGTAATTCTATGGAGACGTGACTGCTTTTCAGAACCCTGGGTTCTTGGCGGCTCCGAACTCCTGCCAGTTCTCACGCAGAGTCTCGGGGTTCTAGGCAACTGCCCAGCCATGACCCAGAATACCCTTATGCAGTCCCACAGATATACATCATTTATAGTCCATCCCATGTTTGTACATTAAACACAAGGGTCTCCTGTACATGTTAGAGGAGCTGGTAAGCAGTCTCTGATTAAGCAGCTGATAGGCACACTCATAAGAAGAGCACAGGAATCAGTAAGCATATGAATGTCTAAATTATCAGATTATCACAAAACTAATATTAACATGCCCTAGTCACATGTTGCCTGAGAATCATAAAGTTGACAGAAGACGAAATTTCCTGTGTAAAACGTTTTTCCTAAGTAACCTAAGGTTTTAAGAAAATCTTTTTCAAAGTATACCTAAAACAAAAGAACATACATTGAAGTTGATGTATACCTCAATGGGACAGCAAATGCCTAATGTACAAGGCCTTGGTCCAATCCATTGCATACAAAACAAATTAAAAAACTCACATATACGTGTGCTTGTATATGTGCTTGTATAATCCACCAAGAGAAACCTTAGTTTGTAATGAGATTTGACTCAGGTGATCAACTTCTCTCTCCTTTCTCTGAAGCAATCAAGTAAGTCTGAAGTAGCAAGACAGTTTTCACTTCTCAAAATTTGCTTCTTAAACCATGGCTTTCCATGGAGAAACTCCCACGCACAAGAAGTGGCATGGACTCACAGGCTCACCAGCCTTCTGACCCAACCACCATTTGCTTTTCCAGTATATCAATGTAAGGCTAACACCAAGAACTGGTGCCTTGCCACTGTATAAAGAAGCATCAATCTGAAACAAATCAATGCATAGAACTTTAGATATATCTAGAACTCCAACTGAAGAAATATTTTTCAACTTACAAATATTCATTATGAAGAAGAAACTGTAAACATGCCCCAGTGTTCCAACTGTAATGGCAGGGACACTCTGTGAAAGAGCATTTAAGTCAGAACAGTTTGTGCAAAAGCGGTTAGGATAAATTTTAATGGTGGAGAAAGAGCTAGGTTATGCATTCAGCAATAAATAATTTAACTGTAAGTACAAAATAAACAGTTTTAAGCTAATAGTTCTGACTAAGAATAAAGAGCCAATGAGGAACGGAAGCTGCCTGTACTTGGCCATATGGCTCTAAAAGCCAGACAAACACTATGTATAATTGGACAATTTGAGAGGGAAAAAGTTGAAAAATTATTATCTTCCCCCTAGATGAAATTTTATGTATAGAATAGCCACACATGAAACACAGCTGTGGTTGTCATTGTCACAAGCTACCCTTGAAGGAGTGTATGTTACAGACAGCCTTGTGCTGCACCATGGTATCTATCATACAGTTTATGTTGATTCTGGACTCTACCCGGTATGCATAGGCCTAATAAATAACAAGGCATATTGGTGGTTCTAGAATTGCTTATGTCACATTTAATTTAAAATGCAACTTCTCTGAAGGGCAATCCTTTTTGTCTGATGCTAACCATAAACTTCCTCATGTTTTCTTCAAGAACTTCAGCCTGCACCTCTTATCATACCATCATCTTCTTCACTATCTCTGTTAAGATGTGCCATACTCATAATCTCTCCCTCACCATTATCCTCTATAAACAGCTCATCAGTGAGTCTGTATGACCCTAGCTCCATTCCCAAACAAACTAACATTATACAGGAGACATTCCAGTGGCCTCTCATGCAAAAACAAGAAACTACCTTCCCACAACCTATGATGAGTGAAGCAAGAAAAACTTAAAAGCAGGAAAGACATTACGTATGAAAAGAACAATAATTAAGAAGTGTAAGAAGTGTAGTCCAGCAATTGGAGTGTTCTAGGTCTGGATTTTGAGAATACTTAGTCAAATGTGCCTGAATAAAATAGTGAATGAATAATAATTCACATACTTGGGGGACAGCTGTTTTATGACAAAGATTTAATATTGTGTCAGGAACCACCGAATTGGGGCAAAACCACTGTTTGGCATATATAAAGAAGCTCAGAGAAAGTAGTGATTTATATTAAGCAAATCTGAAATGCCTGAGTGGACATGGAAGATACTAGAGCAGTGTTTCTCAGTTGTCCTAATGCTGTGACCCTTAGAGTTCCTCATGTTGTGGTGATCCCCAACCAAAAAATTATTTTTATTGCTTCTTTATAACTGTAATTTTGCTACCATTATGAATTAATTGTAATGTCAATATCTGATATGCAGGATATCTCGTATGTGACCTCTGTGGGGGTCATGGCCCACAGGTTGAGAACCACTGCATTACAGGGTATGCTTTAAAAGTCCTTTAAAATGAAACGTGCTGAGATGACTATGAAATTGAGTGCTCAATGAAAGGTTCAGCATTCACAAAGCCTTTCATACTGTGAGGGGTACTAGCCTCACTAAGAAGTTTTTCCAGTAGCCACCTCTGCTGACCAGAGCTAGCCTGACTTACAAATGATCAGAGAGAAATCGAAGTTAGTGACAACATTTCACTGTCAGAAGCCCATGAGCCACACTCAGCATAGAAGCTGTCAAAGGAGTTAACCTATGGAGATTTGTGAAGCTGATTAACAGGCCAGCAGCATGACCTAGAGAATAAACAGACGCAATGAGGATGCTGCTTAACCTCTACTGCAATGAGAAAACAAATTGTACCATTTGTTTCCTCAGAAAGCCTAGATGGTGGGAAAAGGCACTTAGCTCTTCCAGAGTTCTACACAGCTATTTGCTCAGATGTCTATACACTAGCAAAAAGGCATCAGCCAACACTTTTAAGCACTACTGGAGGCAGCATTCTAAACTGATGTTGATTCGCCTAGCAGTCTGGCTCACTAGAATCTTCTATAGCATCCAAAGTACAGTGATGTCATTGAATCCACAAATGCCAGGTAGTCATTTCCCTGACAGTATGCCTAGAATTCCAAGCTGGTATCCCTGTCCATGAATATAAGCACTATCACATCTGGCAGGTAAAGTCTAAAATTACTCTCAACAGAAACAGTAAACCACACTAGCATCCTACCATGGAAGAATATTAACAATTACTATTATCAGTACAGTTCCATGATTCAGGTATAGAACTCTTCCAGTTTGATCCCTGAATATGTTGCAAGGACTGGGGATAATATCTGTAGACTGATAGATCTTCTATCATGTAGTGACTTGATCACATCTTTTAGGCCAAGTATGGTTTTATTGCTGAATATAATAAGATATTTTCACTACTGAAGAAGATCAGATAATATTGAATTTACCTAAAGTGAGCAAACAATTCATGTACAGTTTTACTTCTAAACTATCCTATCTTCTGATATGGTATCTTACAATGAAATATGAGCTGGTCATTTACAGAAAGTGATTCTGATTCATTATACTGATGATTTCATGTGATCTTATAAGATTAGCAAGAGGTATGTAGAGCTGTCAAAGGGTTGGTAAAAACATCTACACAAAGAGCATGAGAGACAAATTCTCTAAAATTCAAGGATATTCTACTTTAGGGAAGTCATCAGGGGTCCAGGAGTCAGGGATGGAGGAAATAATGCCCACTACTAAAAGAAAGAAGAGAGAGAGAGAGAGAGAGAGAGAGAGAGAGAGAGAGAGAGAGAGAGAGATTAAAGGCAATACACTTCCTCCTTAGGGTTACCTCTCTGACCTACATAATAGAAACATGGAAGATGTGAGCCCCAGAGTAGATGACACAGGCTATCATTCGACTGATTATTGTGTTCCAACCAAATGACCAAGAAAACACAGTTATGTAAATAAAATCAGACTAGACTGATATGCTGTGAAAATTTCAGTGTGAGTCCCTGCAGCAGAATCACAATATGAGCTTGAACTCATGGAGAGGACAATTACAGAGCTCCCAAGGAGTCACCTCTAAGACATTATTCTGACCTTATAGAGAGGGTTTGACCATGGGACACTGAGGTCTGCACTTTCTGCAATGCCCATTGTGAGATATCACAACTATCAGAACTACCAAGTTCTAAAACTCAACAAAGCTGACAGTAGTTCCTCATAAGAACAAATGAAGCACAAAGGTGAACCAGCTAGAACAAGCTAGACCATAAGCACCAGTAAACTGCAGGAGCAGAAAGCTCAGTCCTGACTCAGAAACATCATGATTCCACAAGTACCTCTTCCTTGTCTCCTTATATGGCCAGAGATGCAGCTCCTTATAAACAGCAGAACAGAGAAGAAATTGCAAAACTTGGCTTATAGACAGATCATCTTAGCATTAGGGTTTGAATCTCAGAATAATACATAATACACAAACAATATATATAAGCAATACTGGAGAGTAAACAAAATGTTCCTAATAGATGGAAATTCAATTCAAGTGATTTAGATATGAAACAATATGAAGAAGAGTGTGTGTGTGTGTGTGTGTGTGTGTGTGTGTGTGTGTGTGTGTGTAAAACAGTTTCCTTTGACAATAGCAAATGGCCCTGTAAGGAAGACAACTAGAAAATCAGAGGCAAGAAGCCTCTGGAGAGACATGTGCATGGACATGTTATGAGCATAGATAAGGGAAAAGCATCCAAGTAGGACATGTTAACATCCACCTGAAACCTTCCAATATGAAAAAAGCAATAAAAAATAATTAGGCAAAATGACTTAGACAGTGTATTAGTCAGGACTCTATAGGAACAGCCATAGAATAATATATAGGAAAAGGAAATGTATTAGATTGGCTTACATAATAACAGTCTGAGTACTCCAGCAGTGGCTGTGTCTTTACAAAGGAGGGGCCAAGTATCCAGTAGCTGCTCAGTCCATAAGACTAATGTTTCAGCACTACCAGCTAGCACTGAATGCTCAGAGGCTTCCTGGAAAGCCAGTGGTCTTCATTCCACATTACAAGGCTATAGAAACTGGGTTCCAGTGTCAGAACAGAACAGCAGCAGCTGCTGCAGTGGTGGAAACATCAGCAACAAGGTGGTTAAACTTCTCAGTGAGGCTCGAAGGTAAGCAGGAAAAAGAGCAAACATGCTTTGTCCTGAACTCATATCTGAGACACCATCAGAAAGTATTGTATATATTTGAGGCAAGTCATTCCAATTCAGCTAAAATACCCAAGTAATCCCCTCACGGGTATGCCTAGAGGATTGCCTCTTAAGTGATCATGTTGACAGCCATTATCATCAAGATTAATCATCACAGCCATAGTCATCAGCTACTCTGAAATTGTCTGATGGGCAAATCAGTTAAGACAACAAGGAGACCATGCTGGACACTGAGGAGCCTAAAACTTGTTCAGGTCTACTTAGCTATTGTCTTCTCTGAATGGTCCAAGATTTCACTCTTCTACCATAGCTATGAACTTGTTCATGGGATTACCCTAGGTCATTTTTCTCAAGGTAAGGACTGAAAGTGTGTCCTCACCAAGGAAAAAATATTCATTTGGGTATATGAGTTTGCATTTTCTTTTCACAGAAGCATTATTCAGTTTTGACAAAATATCTTATCAGACATGGAACTTTATAGAAAGTAGCAAATATTGATCCTGATCAGTAAGAGAAGGTCATGATGCTTTGGGATAATAGACCCCTATCTGGAACCAAGATAATTCAGCTGTGTATCTCCTGATAGTTCTTTGCCAAGCTGTGAGTATACACATGCAGCAAGCCAGGCCTGGGGATGGTGTGGTTCCAAGGGATCTGATATCTCAGGAATGACACATACGACTGAGGAGATAGCTGTGCATGAGGGGCACTTGGAAGAGCCATGGGAAAGAGTGTAGCAGTGACAAATTTGAGAACAAACTTAAGGATAGAACTGTCGTATCACTAACCTCGACTTTCTGACTTCTCTCTTAGGAGGGATGCCTGGTACTATAAGGCAACTGCTTTGCAAGCAGATGAGAAGGTAGATTTGACAAATACAATGAGTGGATTGTGGAAAGTGAGTTACTGTAATCTCTAAGAAGTAGAGACCACCTCCAGCAGATAGGCACAGCCCCCGGTCAAAGGATGGGGCCACTCACCCATCTCAAAGTTTTTAACCCAGAAATGTTCATGTCCAAAGGAAGAATAGGGACAAAAAAATATGGAACAGAGGAGCCGGGCAGTGGTGGTGCACGCCTTTAGTCCCAGCACTTGAGAGGCAGAGGCAGGTGGATTTCTGAGTTCGAGGACAGCCAGTGTACAGAGTAAGTTCCAGGACAGCCAGGGCTATACAGAGAAACCCTGTCTCAAAAAACAAAAACAAACAAACAAAAAAAACAGCAAAAAACAACAACCAAAAAAATGGAACAGAGACTGAAGGAAGGGCCAACCAGGGACTGCCCCACCTGGGGATCCATATTGTCTACGGACACCAAACCCAACACTGTTGCTGTGGTCAAGAGGGGCTTGCTGACAGGAACCTGGTATGGCGGTTCCTTGGGAGGTTTGGCCAACAACTGACCAATGCAGAAGCAGATGCATGGAGCCAGCCATCAGATTGAGCTCAGGGACCCTGGTGGGGGAGCTGGCAGAAGGACTCAAGGAGCAGAGCGGGATTGAAACCCCATTGAAAAAACAGCATTGGCTAGCCTGACCACCCTGTTCTACCAGAGTCTAAACCACCAACCAAGGAATGTACCTGGAGGCATCCATGGCTCCAGATACACACATAGTAGAGGATGGCCTTGCCTGACAGCAATGGGAGGGGAGGCCCTTGGTTCCATGGAGGTTTGATGCCCCAGCATAGGGAGATGCTGGAGCAGTGGGGCAGGAGAGGGTGGGTGGGTGAAGGAGCACCCTCATACAGGTAAAGATGAGGAAAGAGGGTGGATGTGGGATGGGGGAGGGGAGCTTCGTGTAATGGTAACTAGGAAGTGAGATATCATTTGAGATGTAAGCAAACGGAATGATAAATAAGCTATTTGGTAGTCATTTCCAGCCCAATACATTCAGAATCCATCCCACTATTTGCCCTGAGGCCATGTTCCTCCTAGACAGCTGTTGGCCAATTATCAAGTAAGAAATGAAAATTTGAAGGACAGTATTTGCTTTGAAACAATATGGAGGATGGAGTATGATTTGTCCCAACTGCACTGAAGTATGGATCTGTGTCTCCTCAGCCTTCTGTCTACAATCCTCTGTAAGATCTGCACTGACATCTGAAGGACTGCTTACCTGCTTTGACCTCTCTTTAACCTTCACACGCATTTGTCCCAATTAATTCTCTGCACATCTGTCGGGACTTACACCTCTCAGTGAGCCTGAACTGCAATATTTCATTTCGATAACATTTCTAGACAGAGAACCTGAGACGGTCTTCATCTAAGAAAAAAAGGTGAAAGAGTATGAGCCAAGACTACTAAGTAAAGACAGTATGGTCTTTACCTTTGACTTCATGTGACTGAGAGCTATATGTGTATGTGGAATATGCACTCGTCCCCTAAACACTAGCAGTCCTGGCTGCAGGTTATCTGGTTATATGTGTCAAGAAATGGAGAACAGGAAGGACAAAGGGTATGAGACTGGCAAAATGAAATAGACCTGACTGAGAAATCCCTCCACACCATGACAATCTGTGGATGAGAAATGATGACAGAGATAATGGGTATTATATAAATCACACTCTTTTAAGACTGTAATGATAGTAATACAGTGATCATCAGAAAATTTCACAAGGTAATTTCACAAAATCTGCTACAATGACAGCCCATGTTGCTCACCAATGGCCTGAGCGCTGGAGCTAGAGTGTTGTGAGCAAGACAGTATTGTTAGAAGTGAACTGTGCATAAGCCCCTGTTTTAGCAATTTGCATTTTGCGTCTATTACTGACCTTTATGGTGTATTTTTATACAAATCTTGTAAAAGGTCTAATAGTTCTCTATTTTGAATTCAAATCATAATAAAAAAGTATTTTATTTCTCACTAAAACCAAGCATATACATATGTAAAGTGATCAAAAGAAACATCCCCATTAATGGGTTTATAAAGAGAAATTGCTCTGTTACAGCATTATTTGAAGCATCAGCCAAAAGCACCCGGAGTTATGGGGAATATTTTTGCATTTAAAATGAAGTTAATGAGTGGATTGGTTTTTCATAGGCCACAAAAGAGTACTTGGGTAATAACTGTTATTTGTACCTACATTGATCTATATTTGAATTCATGATTTAAGTTGACATTATAGAAAATTTTTTATAGCCCATTTTAAAAAAAATATGGAGTTTAACCAAGGACTCCATTTGTTTTTTTCTTTCTTTCTTGCAGAAGCTAAACTTAATTTTGTAGCAAGTCTAGGTGTTGGGGAACCATGAATCATTTAGTTTTATCCGTTTCAATTTCATTACATTTCTGTCCTCAGAATATGTAATTGTTCCAGTTTATTTTTAACCTATGAGGAAATTCATCAAGACAAGCTTGGCACTTATTTCTTCTGGGTTGTTAATGTGGTTGGATTCAGATGTGAGGCTTAGAACCAATTGATGCTTTTTTCTATGCCACTGCAAGTCCTGTGGGGGCACGAAGAGAGGCCTTCTGTTCATGTGATATAATGTAAAACCACGAGCTCATCATAGGTGTCTAGTTCTCAGAGGCTGATCCTTGCTTTTTCCCTCCTAGGGTATAAAATAAACACCCTAATTTCCGGCTTCTTTGACTGCTCCAGTCATGAGTTATCAAATGACTTCTTTGTTCCTAAACAATTTTTAATAACTGGAAATTAGAGTTTTAGTGTTATCCTCAAAAGGCCCCCAGTTTTGTCCAAAGAATTTCTAATTGTTCCTAACTAAAAACATATAGCTTCAAGCTTCTGAGTATAAGAATATAAGACAACAGCTTTGAGAACAAATTCTCAGTGAGAATCCCAGGATAAATCCTGAGATTCTGTTACTTTACTCTTTTATCAGCTCATTAAATGGGATGTTTCTCTCGATCATATCCACTGTGAAAGTCCACAATTCCTATTCAGGACTTCTAGCACCAGGGGTACAGATAAAATGATACATATGACTATACAGAGAACAATTGAGAGTTCACAGTGTGGCACTAAATTTAAGTGTTAACAGGTGTCAGAGCAACGGAACGCTTAAGGAGGATCAACATAATAAAAGAAAATTTTATGGAGGAAATGACATCTGAGTTGAGGTTTACGGTGGAATAAAAGGGGTGGGTAGCATGGGAAGGACTTCAAAACAAGGGTTTCTAATAAGATAGGTATCAGTACACACAAGGCTGGAGAACTATGGGGTTCAGTGAAGTGAGATTACGTATGTTATATCTATTTATAAACCTTCTTTGCTTCCAAACACAACTTATATTCTAAAAACTAGGATAACGTGTAAGTACTTAGCCACAGGGCTGTCTTTTGGAACTAGAAAAAAAAAATGTGGCATGGTGAAGACAAAGAAGATGAAGTGGCACAACGGCATGTGAAGTGTCGTGTCTATGTGACTAGAGCATAGAGTGTGTGGTAGAGGTCGCCCAGAATAAGTTAGCATAACACCATGTCAGACAGGAATTTAGAAGTTAGATGTATGTATTTACAAATCACTCAAAACATATTTAATACCAGGTATATGCAAAACAGTGTGGCTCCTAGAAATACCATAGTCAAGATCCACTTTTTTTTTCCTGCCTTCATGGATCCTCACAGGAAATGCAAACATTAAAGGATTTTCTATGGGCAAAGGAAAGTAAAACTATTCCCAAAATGTTTCTATATGACAGTGAAGTCTGTAGAAGATGTTGTTGGAAAGGAAAGCTTTCTGACCATAAAAATAATTGCTATGAGCTTACGTGCAATAAGAAACATGACTGCATAGGACACAGCTCTAAGAGGGAACAAAACACTAACTCTGACTTACATAGCACTAAACAGTCATAGAAAGGTAAGAAAGGGTTGCAAAGCCAATCTGGAACTTGATCAAACCAGATACTATGGAAATGAAGCTTGTTGATAAGCCCCTTTTGAAGCCTGTAAAATCGATTACCCTCATCTCTCAAAGTGTATTCCAGATTGTTGGCCTAAATTACTCATGTCCTGGCTACATATAATTCTATGTGTTTTCTTTATCTCAGCCTGTTTTGTCATTCTCTCCCCTACATTCTTCATCGCTAAGATGGTACACAGTTGTCAACCTTTTTTTTTTTTATTATTTCCAACATACTTGCTTTCTCAAATAACCTAACTCTAATTCAAAATTCATTTTCTGAGCATCGACTATGTTCCCTTCATTGAGGTCTTCACAATTTATTCTCTCCTGAAATATATTTCCATAAGTGTGGTGGTTGCATGGATGTTAGATTTACTACAATTTGAATTGTTTTTTACATGCTAGATAAATTTATACAAGAGCTACTTCCAATCCTAGGCAGATGATTCACATAATAGTGCCTTTTAAAATAATGGCTATGTATGAGTCAAGTTGGGCTAGTTTACATAACAGAAAAACTAACCTTTCCCCTACTCTGATACAGAGTAAGTCACCTTCTCATTTACATCCCCCACAAGGCAACGGGAAACTTGGTTTACTCAGAGACCCTTGAACAAAGCTCTACTTTCTTATGCAGCTGCAATCTCACAGCTGTTGTGTTTCAGGGGTGGGAGGTGTAGAAAGAAAACAAAGAGAATCATGTATGGATTTATCTGAGCCTTAGCTCAGAGGTGACACAAGACACTTGACTCACAGTGTCTTGATCAGAACATCTGACATACTGACAGACTTTTACAGGGCAAAGGCATACAATCGTCCTATGTTCCCATAAGGACCACAAGGCCAGACATATTAGTGAGCAATATCTATTCTCTAAGACAAATCAGCCTGCCCCTTTAAGAGACATGCTCCACAGAAAGCCATTTACGTGCAGCAGAGACTTCTGAACAGAACCGAGCTGCAACATTCAACAACGCTCAGATCATCTGTCACATAGCAATTCTCTGTCAACTTCATTACCTCAAACATCTATGCTGTATAAACACCACTCCAACGTATTCGCAGATCGCTACCAAATATGGAGACTAGACATAGTTCTCTAGCAACATTTTAACAGGAATGACAACTTCATGACATTGGCCAGGTTTCCTACAACATTCAAGGTTGATTTTTTTCTTTGCTAGTTTATTTCAAGGGACCTTAGCAACCTTTTACTGAGTTCAGTTTTAGTTGTATTCAATAGAATTCAATAGCTTCAAGCTATGTAGAAGCTCTTTAATTTTGCTCTGATGCTATCCCTAGAGACCTGAAATGTCAAGAACTGATCATTGTTTCTAGGGTGACTTTTTAAAAAATTGGTATGGGCTTTCCTTAAAGTCATAGTTACACTAAAATGATTGTTCATCCCAGGGCTGATACAACACTACAGCTCAAAGACACAAAACCAGTAAATGGATCTAAAATGAAAGCCTTTAGCTTACTAATGTTAACTTTAAACTAAAGTATAAATATGTTCATTTAAAGCTTAAGAGTAAAAAGTATAGGGCTATTTTTCAGAAAAGATACCAGATCTTACTTTCCTTTTTACTCACAGGTAGATTTGCTCTGACTTATTTCTGTCATTTATACTAGTTTGCAAGCAAGATATTTTCATAAAACATAAACACCTTTGTTAGTGATTAGCATTGTGGGCTTTTATAATGATTATAAAATGATAAGAATGATACTTTGCACTGTGTACCTTTCTTCTAATCAGCTCAAAACTTATGTCCACATCACTGCGATAGCTTATATTTTCTATGGCAGGCGTTCATTGACATTCTAACACAATAGGCAGCCATAAACCAACTGGAGAAGAACGTGGCTATTATGTTGGTCATATTGACTTTAACTAAGTGAAAGTATCCCATATACAATCAAGTCCTTTTACCCCAACTTCAGTTAGGATTCAAAAACCTTTACTGAGGAAAGATAGGAGTTCCAATTTTCTCCTTCTGTATTTAAAATACAATGTTTATATTTTATACAACAAAGTAGTTGCTGAATACATCTTAGAATGAGCTCCCTTAAGGGTGCTTCTTCTAGATATTGTAATGTTGTATTCATCTAGATAATGTAATTAATAATGTACCTAGACTCTCTATGAAAGAGGCTTACTACTATGGGCATCTGTTAAAGCCACTGGGCTAATTGGATGTTTTTCTGATGATATTCTGCCTTATAGTTTCATTTAAATGAAACACATTTTCTGATTTACTCATGTTTCTTTACCTATTTTATTCATCTGATTTGAGATTATAAATTTACCTAACTGTTGGCATTGTACATATTTGCATGGACAAAAGATAGCCTAAGACAAGGCAGTCTTAATCACATAGGGGTGACTCCAAAAACAGAAGTAAAGCAGAAAGATTAATCAAGAGGATGAAAATTCAATATTTAAATGAATTGGATAAACTGGAAGTATAACTTATCCAGGTCACCAAACTGTCTCCTGTAATTACATTAGAGGACAGACACCCAAGAGTTTCTCTGGTATGTTAACATCCAGTATGATGCCATAGTGTCTGTCCACAAGTTAAATAAAAGCAGGAGCTCTGGGAGAAAATGAGGACCAGATATCAGGAAATTTAATGCAGGGTGTTCTAATGCAGGGTGAAGCTAAGACTGTATAAAATCGAACCATTTTCAAGTGTGGCTAAAAATAGAGGCTAGCCAAAGGAGCAGAATAGTGTGCACCACAGTATAAATTTGGTATTAATCTTATTTAATTTGACAAATCTTCTCAAGACGCATATGATATATTAGGATATATAAACTGATGCTTTTTCCACACACATATAGTTCAAAGGAGCTTGTGACATGCCCCCTCTAGACCTAAAATTTCAGAGTTAGCAATGAGAAACTGCCTTGTTATTATAATTAATAAAATTGCAGTTATTTTCTTTCTCTCATTCCTCTCCTTTATACTTTGATGTTTGGTTCCTTTTGTGCAAAATCAAGAGGACATTTTCTATTCTCCAATGAACATAGAAAGTCTTGTGTAATTTTATAATGAACTCATGGTGGCCACCGATAATGATTTTGACTAATAGAAAACTAAGTGAAATTTATAGCTGGACCAAAATTCTCCTATTAGCCAGTTGTAGAATCAGAATGTAAATTGAGGCATCCTGATAGCTGAGTCCTGCAGAATATTCTTAGAATGTGAGTTAGGGCTTCAGAAAGGGATAGAGACAACATAATGGCAGTTAGTATTTGGAAACCCATGCCCTGGTAGCACAATGGCTCTTCATGTTCTGTCTTCTACTCATTCCTTTGCCACCAGTGATTCAGAGAACTGTACCTGAAAACACTATGTGGCATTCCCTTAGCTGCCAGCTCCTTGATCAGTCGACAGATCAAGAAGATGCAGGCACTGAAGTGCTTGAAAGTTCTAGTGTTCTGCCTCCTGCTTGCGAGGATTCGGGCCTTTCCTCCTGGGCCAGGTAAGGACCATTATCTCCTATTATGCTAAGAGAACATCATCTAAAACTGCATTCTTAAAAAAAGAAAACCACTCGAGTTCCAGAAGAATGGGCTCGGGCTCTGTGAGGTCTGTTCTCTCTTCTGAAGCCGCAATCCCACTCTGCAGTCATTGGTCTGGTCTTGAGTCTGAAATTCAAGTTCATTTCCTGGCTAGACTGTGGACTCTGGACAAGGAATCTACTCTTGCTGGGTCTTAATTTACCTTGTCCATAAAATGAAAGTGATAATAGTCTCCACCTCAGAGTTGTTCTAAGGGTTATTTTAATAATTGCATGTGAGGTTTAGAGCACGGTGTTTGGTACACAAGATCTATATAAGTGTCTGATAAATGTATTTCACTCAGAAATACAAATCCACAGATCTCAGTGTCACATCATCCATAAGTTCTTTAAACAAACAAAATTTTGACTGTTACCAACAGGTAGACAACATAAAAGCCCAAAGCATAATAAATCTTCATGTTTCACTGTTAGAATTTGCCACTGTTCTGGAAATTCTTCCTTGATTCTGATGTGCCCTCTATCCTACTTTACCCCATTCCTTTCTGCCTTGGTTTAAAACATTAATTCAACCTTCACCAGTCCACTTCATTTACATAAGTATTATCTCCTAAGTTCAATTCCTTGACAGGGTTTTCTGGGAAATGGTTGAAGACAAAGACCCATTTACACTGAGAGGCAAGTATCCAGCAACCCAATTGAAGTGCTTTACTCCCTGGAAATACCCTGCCTCGGTCAAGCAGGACGTGTCCTCTAGTCTTATCTGTTACCCTTAACATTGACTTCCCCCACCACCTGCAATAAGAACACCTTGAAAGGATTAATTATTAATTTCAAAAGAGTCACTTCAAACACTTCAAAAGCCAATGCATTATTGGAAAAGAGAAAATCCAGAAACTGGAAACTATAGTCAACACTTCACACTAGCAACATGATCATTTGTATTTTTTTCCATTTTGTCTTTCCTTGAAAAACAAAAGGTCAATTCAATTTTATGGCATCTAAGATATAAGTGCATATGGCCGTAAGATCTGCTGGTATTAAAATATTTATTGTTTAAATCTGACAGTCATATTTATAGTCTTATCTCTAAAGACCTGTGACATATATATTATTAAGTGAAATCTATATTGAGATATTTTGTCCTCAGACTAAATAATTTGCTTGCTTAGTTCCTTACCAAGATGTCTTAAATAAGACATCTAAAGATGCTAAAGAATTTCAATAACATTTGGATATTTAACATTTTAAAATGTCTGCAGAATTAAGCATGAAATAAATCGCAATGAGTGACAGTTTGGACATTTTTCTGGAGTTAATTTTTGGTATTAACTATAGGATGAAAGATGTTCAACAGAAGATAGCAAACCTGTCAGGAATTATGTTTTTCATTTTCTCAAACAAAATATCAGGTCAATTTGGTGCACATCATCTTTCTAGTAGCTGGAAAATAATGTGAAGACTATCAGCCATCAATCCTTACAGGCTGGGTATTTGAGATTTTTACAGACTCTAAAAAAAAAAAAAAAAAGTCTACATTTGACAAATAGTTTAAGCACTTAGAACATACAAGTGACCACGTGTTAGTCTCTTATAAACAAAGCAAATTGGAACTGGGGAGATGGATTGGTGGGTAATGTACTGGCTGTACACAAATAAAGATCTGAGTTCAGATCCCCAGCACCCACATAAAAAGCTATCTATATATAGCTGCCTCTAGTCCCAGCATCGGTAGGGATAGGGATAGAACAGAAAGTTCTTAGGAACTTGCTGGCCATCTAGTCTACCTAAAAAGGTGAGCTCCAGGTTTAATGAAAGATCCAGGCTCAAGAATAAGACAGAAGGGCTACAGAAATGGCTCACTGGGTCAGATCACTTATTGTGGCTGCCTGAGTTTAAATCCTCACCACCCATGTAAAGATCTGTGCCTGCCACCAACTGCAGCACTTGGGGACAGAGGCAGGCAGATCCCAGGAGTTCACCAGTTAGTGAACCTAGATGAAAAGATGGAAAACCATATCAGAAAATTTCCTGAAGTCAACTTCTGGCCTATACATGCATGTGTATACATAGATACATAACCATGCATACACATACATAGACACACTCACACATACACAGAGTGCACTGATAACAACAGATAATTTGTACGTGGTTTATGTTGTACAGGATATCAGTCTTTGTCCATTTCATGAGGTAACTCATTCAGTTTGCCACATACCTCTATGAATGAGATAGATTTACTATTTTTCTCCAATTAGAAATTAAAAACACAAAGTCCAATTGGAAATACTTTGGAAGGAGTTGTTCATATATATAGTAGAAGGGTAGAAGTAGGATTAGAGCCAACAAAGTCTAGATCTAAAACAGCATTCTGTAACTTTAATTTTTTTCAAAATGTATTTTTAATGATGGTTCTTAAATGCTTTAGCCTCTGTTTTAGTCCACTGCCCACCAGAGGTAGTGGAAAAGAAAAGAAACTGGGCAAGTGGACCTGTTTAGAAATGGTTCTTTGGAGCAAATCCTTCTACATTGTTAGGAAATCAGCAGTTCAGTTCATAGGAGTCAGCAGTGGCAGCTCAATCCACTAGCAAACACTTTACAGATACACCAGTAGTCTAGTTTGGAGGGTCAGGATAGCAACAACAGTGAATAGCAGAACAGCTAGGCCTCGGCCTTGGCACAAGTCAGCAGGAGGGACCAGGGCCAACAGGATCACCAGGTAAAGTTCTTGGCTATGCCTCTCTCAGTAAAACAAAGATCAGCAAAGACTTGAGACCAACAAGTACTGACTGCACAGCTAGCTCAATAAACAATCCTAGCTTAGCCTCCATTAGAGACTGTCAAGTCCTTTTTATACTTCTTTCAAACATCACATGTCCTCCATGGGTCTTGCCTCACTATGTGTCTTGCCTCAGCTGACTTTACTCTGCCAATCAGCCTGAGTCCCAGGAAGCAGCAAGAAGCCGAGGCACACCACCAGAAGATTTTTGGTGCATTTCTCTCTATGGAGTCCTGACAAATGTAGCTCAACTATACAATGTAAGGCAGACCAATATATGCATGTCATTAGTGAAGATTCCTTCACAATGTGTCCTTTCATATGCTTGCTTTAGCGGAACATCCTTTCTCCTGTGTCTGTTTAAGTGAAACATTCCTTCACAAGTCTGCCTTAGCCTTTCAATTGTGTCTGCCTAAGAAAAATACTTCCTCAGGTGTTTGCCCCAGCAAACCATCCAACATAACTGACTTTCCAAACAACCCTTAAGTTTCCATTTCAGCATTCTTCAGAAGTAAAAATTTTAATGTACATATAGCATAAACTACAGAACATTAGGATGTAGAAAATTTGAAAGAAAGGAAGGGTTATACCACTTTCATCAAAACTGACATGTCTTTTTAACCAATGTGACATATAAGTTGTCATGGGTAGAGGTGGTTTATATTTCAGGAGTTGAAACTGACCAGTGCTTAGAAGGGAAGCAAAAATATGCAGAGAGATTCATGAGGGATGCAGAGGGCTAAATGGTAGTTCAATTGAAGAGAATAAGAGTAGAGAGGATACAGTGATAGTAAGATCCAGATATATAAAAACAGCATTTAAAAACCTTAAGGAAAAATATTAAGCTAGTGTGATGGCACAGTGGCTATAATCTCAGCCACTGAAAAGTCTGAAGCAGCAAGAATATTAAATGTAAACATTCAAGGCTAACCTAAGCAAAATAGTGAAACTTTGTATTAAAGAAAAAAAAGCATATTCAATGCTAAGTCTTAATAAAAATTTAAATATTAAAGGAATGAATTTGAGAGTTGAGCAATAAAGAGGTTATTTAGAATTTGTAAGCAAGCAAAATGTTAAAGTATGGTTAGAGAAGTAGTGATCTACCCTGGAACTTTTTTATTTATCATCTATTCCACTACTAGCACCAAACTATAATCAATGAGCTATTTGTCCTAAGAATAGAATTAATAAAAGGCCAAGCACAGGTAAATCACGCTGTGAGTAAAAGAGGAGCTGGTGGTGAGAGCAGCCAGGATAGTCCCGGAGCACAGGGGAGGGGCTGACAGGATGGACTCACAGACAGGACAAAGTCAAGACTTCAGTCTGATTCCAAGCTGCCCAGTCACTAGGGGCTTTTTCAGTCTCTCAACAACCAGGCTACATGCAGACCTATTACATCAGACTCTGAGATTCCTATGCCACTATCTGGCAGATTGTAAAGCTCTCAGGGAGGTTTTGTTGTGCCGCCAAGTTGAGAACTAGTGCTACAGGAAGTTAGGTAATGAGATCTGACCTTCAAGGATGTCGATAAGAATAGGAAAGACAAGGGGAATCTGAAAAATAGTCTGAACAGGAAATCAATATTTCTTCTTTTGAACACGAGGAAGGCTATTCTCACTGACAAATTCATGTTTCAAAAGAGAAAAGGAAGAAAAGAAAATCTTCTCTCTCTAGATTTAAACAGATTTGGGGAAAATCTGATATCCCTGATGAGCACATAAGGCTGCAGAAAAAGGCCTTGGGTGTGGCAGTATGGCGGCCCTGTCTGATTAACCCTCTCCTCTTCATCTCCTCAGCTGGGGATTCTGAGGGCATTTATTGTTGCAACATAACATGTATAAAAGACATGTATTCACAGCAGTAGTTGATGCAAACATAAGCATACCCACCTACCCAACAGCATTGCAGGATTACTGTTCCTACTCCCCTGGGACGGTATAATATGATTCAGTGATGTGCACCATAAAGATGCCTTTTAAAGTGTTTCTGGATTTCCAAGAGGTTGAGACCCAAAATCTAAATCTGTTCCTTGTGTTCACTGCTCTCCAGCAGAGTTGACTCAAAAGTTAAGTGATTTGAGAGTCACATATAAATACAGCTATTTCTTGCTTTTGTTTGGCTGAGATGGGAATACCTAAAGGTGCTGCCTCCATGGGTCTTTCCTATGGTTTATATGTGATTTATACAACATTCAAGTACACTCAGCAGCAAACTAGGTTCCCTAGAGTCCAAGGTCATCTGAGCCCCTGAATAACAGTGACTGTGGCCCAACACAGAGACCTTAAAATCACGTCATACATTATGAAATTTTGTGTATGATTTTACCTATCTATTTATTTATTGGAACTTATTTGTGCATTTCTTAAATGTGAGCTTTGTAAGTGACAGTGTTATGTCATGTATGTAAAGGATGGACACCCCTGCTTGCTCAGTGATCACTATTCATCTACCAATTGTTTTCCAAACAATTTCAATGAGCTACCAAACTCCAATTAATCAATACTTTATTAGACTTTCACCAGTGATGAGGAAAAGGGATTAGACACGAACGTGATTTTGCCTCATTCCCCTAAAAAGTGCAACACAATAGTAGCTTTCCATACACCATTACCCTTTCAAACCCTAGCTGCTCTAAAATTATGAATATTAATTATTTCATATAGCACATTGTGTTCCAAAAATGTTTTACAATCACATTTAGCTAATCCTCATAAAACCCCATTGAGACTTGTTACTGTTAATATTCTCAGTCTATAGCTAGAGGATTCAAGGTTCAGAAGAATTAGACAATGGTGTATAGGACCGAGTAAGCTGGTTGAAAAGTGAGATTAAAAGTCTTTGCAGTAACTGACACTGCAGCTCAGTATCCTACCTGAAATATTTTCCTAAACTGTTCATTAGACAAATGTGGTTTTTTTCTATAACTATGGGACCCTACTAGACTAAAAAATAAAAATAAAAAAACCTTTAACTATTTAGTTGTAATCAAAGACAGTGCTTTTGGAATCATTTGTGTTTTCTGTGATTCAAAGACCTTACTCAAAAAGTGCTGATTCAGCAAACTGAGAAACTGAGTCAAAAGAAAAAAAAAATCTGAATCAAACACTCCCTAACATTGGAATGAGAAGAATCAGAAAGCTAAATATGTGTAATGCAGCTCAGAAAAGTTCGACAGATGTAAGTTAAATCAGCTTTTTCTCTTATAACTTATTTATTTCTTCCCTCCCAAATTGTACTAGTAGTTAATTATTAAGTTTTGCTTATTCAGCATAATATTAGTGGGAGCCTGTATAGGCCAGGTACATCCTAAAGTGTGGGACAGATACAAAGATGGATAATAAATTAACAAGTAAATAAGCAATCCCTGCCCTGTGGCTCACAAGAGAGATGTCTATAGAAACAAAAGGCTCAGTAATGTGCTACTTGCAAGTTCTGACTTAAAGTGTTGAGGGGACACAAGGAAGCAGCACTTGGTTTTCCTAAAGCAAGACACAGAGCTGATGTGTAAGACCTTCTGAGTGAATATGGAGCAGTTTGCCAAGGAAAGGAAACAGTACATTTTTAAAAGTTCTCTCAAAGGATGCTTACATTCAAACATGATTTTAAATAATAGCCCACGATGTAGAGTGTTGTCTTTCCTAGACTGGGGCTTGTTCTACCACTTCCCTCAGCCCACAATCCTTTTCAGCTCACTATACATTTTTCTCTCCCTAACCTAAGTCTAAGTCTAAGGCGTGAGGAGCCCTAGGAATATCACATAATGGTGTTGGATGAAGTGCTTAGCACTGGCTGCTCATCTAGACGACCAGGCTCAACTCCTGCTTCTCACGTGACAGCTCACAACAGTGTATTGCCTGTCCTAGGGAATCTGATGTCCACTTCTGACCTCCTTGGGCATCAGGCACACATGTGCTACACAGAAATACATGTAGGCAAAACACCCATGGACAGTGAACACATATTGAAGGAGAGAGAGAGAAAGAGAGAGAGAAAGAGAGAGAGAGAGAGAGAGAGAGAGAGAGAGAGAGAGAGAGAGAATGAAAGAAAATATCACATAGTAAAAAAGATGGATGAATTTGTAGTTGGAAACCTCAAATCAACTTAAAAATAATTAGTAGAAAGAAAGGTTGGAGGAGATAGAAACAGAGAGAAGCTAGCAATGAGAAAAAAGCCAAAATTATGTTAGTCATCCTAAAATAGTTCCATTGAACATGATTAAATTTGGGCCTTATGAGGTTATTGATTTGAAAGGGCTAACAATTGTGGGGGCACATTTTAGAATGAAGACTCGCCACAAATAAATGCCATGATTGAAAAGAGCTAGCTTCAGCCTGTAATGAATATGGGTTGCATTCTTCCCTCGGCCCTGTGCAGCTGTGCTCTCTGGAGCTGCCCTATCTAAAGCAGGCGGTCTGGGAAGATCTGAAAGAACGCATGTGTGCACAAGGGTGTGACCTCCTCTAGCTCTGTTGCCCTGAAGAGAATTTCCTGTGCCAGCTCAGCCATAGCCTGGGTTTCCTTTAGGATATCAAGCTCCAAGTTTACAGTTCCTATCAGGGAGTCTCTTTGTTTGAACAGAGCCTCATTTGTTAGGAAGTGTCACAGATCAGCATGTATCAGATGCAAGATTGAATGTCCCACAAGCACAAAGGCATGCAAAGCTATGCCAGGATACCAGCAATGGGGCTTTTCACCATGAGAAAACAGATGGTCAAAGTGAAAAGGGCCAGTCATTATGAAAAAGAAATTCTTCCAGCCATCCTCCCCCCTCCTCCATTCACTCCGTTGCACTGACAGGGAAACATTTGATATGCTGCAACATCAGCTGATGTTTGTGTCCTTTTAATTAAACCAAGAGGTCTGGAATAGGAATGTCCTTGTCTTTGCAGAGAAATGATTTCAGAAAGAAGACAATGGAACCTTTTTTTTCTCCAGGCTTGCAAGCGGCTTGTGCATAATTTGTCCTTTGCAAGAGCAATCAAAGATAACTGGTGCGCAATTGATTAAGGGCTTTGTGTCCTTTTAATTACTTGTTTCTACACACTGGTTTAGTTACATGCTGAAAGCAGATCTGTCTGAGTTCTAACTGAGCCATGGAGCTTTCTTTTGCTTACATGGGTTAAGAGTAAAACTATTAGTAAGTCACCAGCACATAGAACAATCTTATCAGATAGGAAGAAATTGTGACTCTTGCCTTTTTTTATATCCTTTCAATAGACTATTACATGTTTTTATAGAAAACAAGGTTAAATGCTATAGCTTTAACTTACTTATAGAAAAACAGTCTACATTTTCAGGAGGATGAAGTCTTCCTTAACGTGAAAGTAGAGTTCAGAAGATTATTTTAGTTTGGCTTATTAATTACTATAGTGATTAAATACTTGTTTTATTTCCAGTTGTCATGATAAATACCCTGACAAAACCAACTTAGGATGAAAGGGTTTATTTTAGCTTACAGTCCAGGTCACATTATATCATTTCAAGAAAGTGAAAGGGGAAGAAACTTGAAGCAGCCCATCACATCTGCAGTCCAGCAGAGAGAATGAGACCATGCATGCTAGTACTCTGCTTGCTTGTTGCAGCCTTATGGAGTCCAGGACCCAACCCGTGAAATAATGCCCATATTCATGATGGTTCTTCCCACTTCAATTCATTTAACCAAGGTAAACCCCCCGCCATGCACACACACAGACATGCCCACAGGCCAACCTAGTCTAGACAATCCCTCACTGAGACTGCCTTCACAGGTGACTCTAGATTGTATCTAGCTGACAATTTCCTTTGAGTACTGATCTATAGACTTAAAAGCTAAGTTCCTTTGAAACATTATTGAAAAATAAATAGAATAATGCATAGACTGAATTTTTATTGTTTGGACTGCATGTGCTGAAAAGCCTTTCAAAAAAAAATAAGTGTTTGAAAAAAAGATGGAAAATATTATGATGATTAAATTCCCTACCTAAAATCTGAGACAATAAA
Organism: Grammomys surdaster; assembly: GCF_004785775.1. Lineage (NCBI taxonomy): Eukaryota > Metazoa > Chordata > Mammalia > Rodentia > Muridae > Grammomys > Grammomys surdaster. The sequence continues at coordinate 1,804,396 of NW_021605555.1, read as the reverse complement.
AGAGCATTGTAATTTAGAAAACTAACTAAAATCTTTCTACTACTATTTAACATGTACTTACTCCTAGCTTACATGTTCCAGAGAAAAAGAAAGTTGAAGTTTGTAATCTCAAAAGAGATCCATCTGAGATTGTGTGGCTACAGCTGCTGAATAGGAAGTGAATGGAAAGCTTACAGTACCAGATCCCTAATCAGAACATTGGATCAAAGGGCCCAGCATCCTGCTTCATCAAGTCTGTGATAGACAAATGCTGATGAAGTAGTGAACCCACCCCACCACTGCATCCACAAAGAAAAGTTCAGGGGAAATGTCAGAGTGTAGGCCCCCACTAACCTAGCACATTCTCAGAGAACTTACAAATCACTTCTACCACAGCAGGAAACTTGGGGAGCTCAAGCAAATAGTTGCCTCTTTTGAAACATAGGCTCTTCTTGCAAACAACTTGTAGAGAGTATCGGAAGAATCAAAGAGTGAAAATGACAATTATGAATCCTAATTTACAAAGGAAGAAAGAAATTCACACTCAAAAACTAAGCAAGTTGAGACCTCACACAATTGTTGTGTGGAGCTTACATGGGTCTACACTGAGGATAAAGGAAGCACATTCCAGCACAGATTCATGAGGACAACAGCACAGGAGGAAATCAAGGGCAGGACTGAAAAACAAAGGACTGGTTCAGGCTGATCACGAAGAATTTTAATGTAGTGTGTTGTTTGCTAACACAACTGTGAGTTGAGCTAAGACATGGAGACTATAAAAGAATAAGACAGAAAAAAAAAAAAGAATAAGACCGTTTCTATCTCTGTGAAACGGCATCAATGAGAAAGATATTGTGAGCATATCAAGTACCTTGAAGGTGCTCCATATCTATGCCATCTCAGCAGGTCTTCGTACACAAACACAATGGCAACATTTATTTGGTAGATTTATCTTATACTCCATATAATATGTTAAAGATAACATAACCAAGCCATCACCCATTCCTACATTATGCTCCTCCCTGATGATTATTTAGTTTTATTGGAGAAGCCTACTAGCATGGCTTTCACTGCACCCTACCCAACTACTTTCTTTCCCAGGCTCCCCTATTCTCTCAGAACTCTCATCACCATTATTACAAACTTTCATTTACACTGAATCTGCTTTCTAGTATTTCATACCATCAAACTTAGGTTTCATTCTTTTGTATATCTCTTAAAACATTTAAAGATTTTATTTGTAGATTCTCAGAATTCTTAGATGCTGGTATATTGATGAGAAAATCATAGCAACTCCATCATTTGGGAAAACAGCAGAGTTATAAGCACATGTCTTAATGAAATATAAGTCTAAATACTTCATTTATTCAGTCCTGTAATTTAGATGTGAGCACAGCACTGCAGGACAGAAGAAAGGATGACTAACAAGTATGTAAAGAGGGATTTAATCCATTTACTGAAGGTTAAATACAAATTTTCTTTGAGTGAAAAAATATGAGTGTTCTTGTGCAGCAAGCCTAGTGACAGGTAAGCCCAATCCTGTTTAGTGACTCTCGCATGTTATTGACAAATGGCGTCCTTTCTCACAAAAGCTGGCTCTACAGCTTGTGCTTTGTTGGTGAGCTCTGATGCAAATCGATTCTCAGCAGAAGCAGCTCTGCCATTATATTCTAATTTGCAACCAAGCTGGCTTTCAGCTGTGTCTTGTCCTTGGGCTGTTCGCTCACTGTCAGGACCTCTCCAGGGTGTGCCAGCTGTTCTCTTAACAGAAAGTGGGGGTAGCAGTTAGATGTCACTGGATAAGCAGAAATGCTGCCATTGCTTCTCTTTGTTCTAGGTTCTAAATCCTGAAGGGCCACCCCTGGGTAACAAAGGACGAAATAGTTTCCTCTGCACTCATTTTGTTCTTTGCCCCATTCCCTCAGTCCTCTAGCTGGATTTAGCAATCATATAATTCATTCAGATTACAACCTCTGGAAAAGAATTCAATCCACAGACCAGTAATTCTCAAGGGGAGCACTAGCATGTCACCCTAAAATCTGCACACATAAAGATGCAAAGCACATCTAGAATATGAGTAATTTACAGAACTCCCTCTGAAGCCATCTGGGGTGAGCACCCATGCGGCACTCTCTCACCCTTCTCTTATCCCCCATCTCTTTGTTTCTTATATGTCATTCTCTGGTGTGTACAACCTTTCTAATCCAAACTAAAACAGTGTTCAAAATGGCCTTTAAAGTATTTATAAATTTTTATTTGCTCTTTCAAAGAAAGGGGTCGAAAAATTAATTGCCTGCCTAAAGCCCAGCCCACACTGAAAGGATCCACAGACTTACCTTTCTTGTACCTTTCTGTTCACACAGGTGCTGGTAAGACAACAGCTACAACTTTGTGAAACTCTGAGTACAAGTCATGAGGAACTCCAAATGAGGGAAATAGCGTATCAATTTGGATGGTTAAAATTCTGTTTCCTTTGGACTTCAATCCATGCTTTATTCAACGCTGACATTTGTGATCCCTCCCCTTCTCACTTCTCAAAGACCATCAGCAGATGTATCAGGTGTTTCTAGGGAAGCCACAGGTGAGGTAATGCCTATCACCTGCTGACGAAGTGGAAAAACAGCTAATTCAGCACATTTTTTCCCCTCCTGGTGACTTTCAAAAATGACTCTGGTCTTTACCAGAAATGCACTAAAGAAATTAGGAAGGTTTGTGAAAGTATGGCACAGATACAACTGTGAGATTACTGAGAATTAAAGGAACACATTACAGTGTAAGGCCCCCTGATAGGGGAGACCCCCACTCAAACCACAGGAGATTACGGCCACCCAATGACTTACGAGACACCGATCTTGATGCAATGGCAAGAGGCTTTATTTGGGGATCAGTCGGCTGAGGCTGAGGCTCACAAGAGGATCTTTGACCCTGAGGCTCTGGAGCAAGGGGTATTTAAAGGAGAAAACCACAAACTAGGAGGGTGAAGGGGGAAACCAAGAGGGAACAGCAGAAAATCTCAATCCACATCATAAAAATAGTAGAGAATTCTTAATTCATTATTTAGCTGGTCATAAACCAGGGTGGGGAGTGGGAAACATTCTGTACACATTCTATTCAGGAATGTGACCTTAACCTGACCATTGTAAGCAGCCATTTCCTGGAGTAACTCAGCCAACCTGTATCTTTAGTTCTGCTATCCTTTGTCAGATGACCTGGCTGACCTGCCCCCTGGCTAGTTCTTTCTTTGGGTGGCCAGCTAGTTCCTGGAACCTAGGCCTGTGAACTTGCTAACCTTAATTCAGATGGGGGGGTCCCAAACTTCTCTATGAATTTTTACATCCTTTCAACAGATATGCAAAGTGCAAACAGTATCTTACTTCATATAGCATGTTTAGGAACAGAGAAGGAATGGAAGAAGGTAAGGGTGAAGAAGACTCCATAATTGAGGGCTAATGTGATTATAATACTTGACGTAAATGATTGAAAATTACACAAATAAAATCCAGTATTTGTTAAATGAATATACACTAACGAACAAATTCATTATGTGCCACAAAGAACATATGACTATGTTCCTTTAAAGTCATATGGCCTAGTTGACCTCACAGCTGTTTTACTAAGTACTGTAATTACACTGTGCAGTTCACAGATCAACCAAATCACCTTCTGATGCGTTTCTCAGAACATAACCGCATCATATGACTAAATTTCTTAAGATAGATTCTAAAGTCTTTATCACCTGTCTTAATACTTGAAGTAATAAAATGGTATTGAAATATTCTTGAAACTTAAAAAATGAAACACTGTATTAGATCACACCTTTAGACAATGTTGAGTCTTTGTCAAGATATTGGAAAGTATCAAACTAGAAAGAATCAGAAAAACATGTGAAGATGAGGCCTTGTAAATCATCACCTAAATTCTAAAACAAAATAAAAACATGATCGATGAGCTACCATATTTGTAGTTTTGCCTGCTTTAAAGGTTACTAATCAATTATGGCTTGCTTTTCTGCTTAAGCCAACAGCGTCAGAATCCTTCTAAAAGTATACATAGACAAGTGTTTGAAATTAACACTCACTATCTCTGTACTAAGTCACTGTCAGAATCACACAACCACTATGAGCACACTGGAACTACCTGAATTTTAATTGGATCCTGTGACAGGCTTCCACAGAACTTAAGCAGTAGCTGTAAACCTTAGCCCCAGGGCCAAATTGGGTCTGCCAGCTGCTCTTATAAATAAAGTGTGTTGGTTCACACCACACCCATTTGTTTTTGTATTGTACTGTGACTGCTTTCCTATGTTAGATCACATAATACTCTACTTTATATAGTGCTTTGGCCTCCAAGGACTCCAGAACTTTCCATAGTATGTGAAAGCCCAAAATAAGAGCCTATTATTAGTTTACAAGTCTCAGTGCCATTTGTGGTTTTGAGACCCATGACAGCTATAGATATGCGGGGACTATCCCTTCCTACTTTCCTCCTTTACCATCAACTAGTCTTCTGGCATGAAGGTTCTTCAGGACTTTTACAAGACAGACCACTGGAACTTTACGAAGAAAGAAACAGTTACTTACTGGTGAGTAATCAATCCTAACCGGGTTCTATCAAATGGCCCAGCTGTGAAGCTCATGAACACTCTGATAAGAAATCAAGACACCACTACACTCATCATTGATCTACAGAGCAGGTGCGGCTCACATTTATGATTCTTTTCAAATCTGCTCACAATCTATTGAATATATTCATAAGGGACCAAATCAAAAATAATTCATTCAAGAGTTTGAGAGACAAAAATAGAAAGGAGAAAGGAGAAATTAACAGCTTTATGCTTTTCAGTGTACATCCTGTAAAGCAAAAAATCATCCTATTTATTTTATTGAGAGTCTTGCCATGCATGAACATGATAGATAGTTCATTGGCCATAAATCTAATTATTAAATAGACTAGCAAATCTCATCTTAACATTAAATTTTTCCCACAAGAACTCATTATCACTGTGTTGCTGTACAATGCTACTGATTTCTTTCGTCATTCCAGTATTTGGGTATTAGAAAAGAGGAAAGTAGAAAAGGAAAGGAGAAATGCTTAATGAAAGTTTTGGAGAAAGGGGTGACAGAGATCTAAGGAAGGAAAGAGATGTTATTTCTTATCCCAGAAACTACTGTAAATACATCATGCAAACAGTTTTGGAGGAAAACATAATTATCCTTAGAATACAAAAGCAACTACATTCTGGTCCTAGGTTCAGCTCTACATGCCTTTGTATGGTTGTTGGTGAATCTGTTCTTAAATGGTTTTAATGGGCAACTGAATTCATCTCTTAAATTTTTACTTCTTTATTTAGGGAGGTATGCATGCTGAGATCAGAGAACAGCATGCAAGAGTTGCTTCCTTCTTCTACCATATGAATCTTGGGATTGACTTAGGTCATGTAGCTGGGCAGCTGAGACAACTAGATGGCTCAGAAAACTGGATTGATTTTTTTTTAAACCATCCAACAGCAACTTCCAGCAGCAATTCCATATTTCTGAGTCTTATCATATAAAGTGGTCAATACTTACAAAGCAATGGCTTCAGGACAGACATTTTGTTTATTCACTGGTATTCAATATCCCTGTCATTCTTGATCAGGAAAGAAAAACTGATTTCAAATAAAGGTGAAAAGAAAAGAAAATGAAGGAGCAATGCCCTGGTGTACTGAAGACAGCCTTGAAAAATCCTCACCATCCTTCCTACTCATTCAGAATTAAGCAGTGGTACTTGACTTGTGTGAAGCTTGATTAGCCATATTATTGTACAGATGTGCCCATCTTGTATGCAAGCACGTACATAGCTGTTCCTTGGCCAAGCTGCCAGGAGCTGGTGTGTGTGTGTGTGTGTGTGTGTGTGTGTGTGTGTGTGTGTGTGTAGCTGGTTTACACTAGTGTAAAGAAGGAAAGTATGAGGACTACCTACTGATAATCAACAGCACTACATATTCTCGAGACTGGTATTTAAATTCAGAATCAATTGGAGGAAACTTCATAAAAACACAGACCTTAATTTTCTCTAAGAGATTTAACTTCTTTGGTCTATGATATGTTTCTTGAATCTGTTACCAGTAAGCTTTCCTGATTATTCTAATTTGAATAGCCTATGGTCCATAGCTGTAGAACTACTACTTCCCTAACACAGAAGAAGGCACCTTTGCATATATCATTTTTGGTCACCACTCCCCCACCCCTATTATCTGAATGTTGACAAATACAATGACAAACTGAATATTTAACTATATTCATTAACTGGAAAAAATGTTTCAACAGCCAACCTTGGACATCAACAAATGTTTTAAAAATTTATCAGGTGGCAATGCAATTCAGTACAGTACTTCCTAGTATGAATGAGCAAGGTCTTGGGATTGGTCCTAAGCAGTCCCTCCAGAAAAATAAAACAGCACATACATACAGAAATGCAGGGCCAGTGAAATGGTGAGATGCATCAGTCAGATAGGAACACTAACCACCATGCCTAACTGCCTGAGTTCAATTCCTTTCACTCACATGGTAGAAAGAGAAAACTCACCCCACAAGTTGTCCTCTGACTCACAACATGTGGCCACCAATCATACACACACACACACACACACACACATGTGCACACATACTTTTTAAATCAATATTTTCTTTAAAAAAAACAATACAGTTTACCTGTATTTATTAGTTCATTCCTGCATCTACAACTAGTCACTAAGCAGAGGTCTACTTCAGAAATGTCAATGCAAACACACCCAATCTATTGTGAACCTCCGTCTCTTTTCACTTGATTGCTCTGACATTTGGTAGCATACTTTGTATCCTGTCCAGTAACCACTGTCAATAATAAGCAGGCACTGTCCCTTGAAACTGCTCTCAGCAACCTAGACTCACTCTGCCATGGGATTTCCCCAAGATTGGAAAGCTGGAACAAAAAGGGAACTGATCAAATCTTCTAAAGCCAGATCACACAGACACAGGAACCTGCTGAGTTTAAAATTTGCTCAGTAGGCAATAAGCACTCACTGAAGTATTTTGACTGGAGGAGTGTCACGGTCACAATAATTTAAGAGATTCCACATTGCTCACATCAACTCTAAAGACTTTGTGACAGTTTATATGAAAACAGTCTTCTGAAAACAAGCAACATGCATACACTAGTGATGTATAGATTTAATAAAATTATAAAAGATTATAATGTGCATTAATATTCTCCTCCCTCATCTGAAATTTGGAAGGAAGGAAGGAAGGAAGGAAGGAAGGAAGGAAGGAAGGAAGGAAGGAAGGAAGGGAGGGAAGAAAGAAAGAGAAGGAAGGAAGAGGAAGGAAAGAAAGAAAGAAAGAAAGAAAGAAAGAAAGAAAGAAAGAAAGAAAGATCCAGCAAACTTGGAGGTAAATTTCTAAGCATAGTGCCTATGTTGCAGAATTTACATGTATGAGAGTGAGGCAGGGAGAGTCTATAGTCTCCAAAGGGTATACAGCCTGCAAAGAAAGACATTGAATAAATCATCAAATAAGCTGTGGGTTTTGCACTTGGGTCCTGGCTATTCATAACAGTGCTATGCTTGGATTGTCAAGTAAGCTGCCTTCTCTATTCTACGTCTGTGTAAGAACGTCTAAGCAATCATCAGGAGGTCTCAAACCCAGAGCCTGCTGACCTGTCTGCCTTACCAGACGCTGAGGTCTGCTGTTTCATTTTCTGTGGGATTTTTTTTATTATTTAATTTGAACTCCTTGACAACATAAAGCATGAACTCCCAGTTTTTCTTGACTATTTGACTAAACTAGACATTCATCTCCACAAGGCCAGACCTGAACAGAAAATTCCCACTTCAAAAGTAACAAGTTTGCTCCACTTGGTCACACTTACACCCAGTCCCTGTCACCTTCCTTTGATTTGGAAGCCAAAGTTCTCAGGCTGATCACGAATCTTGGGTTGCCTCCCTATATCTGCCTTCTTGTTTCATTCATCTAATGCCAGACCCTCTTAGTTAAGTTTGTACCTCCCTCTCTGCAGAGGGATTACACATTGTCTTCATACCAAATCTTTCAGCATCTTTCCCCCGTTAAGGATTCTGTTTCTGCTGAAAATTTCAGGCTAAGTAATCAAACACTGTTCCTTATTCAACTTACTAATTCTAACATTCTCTCAGTGTCTTTTTCCAGCAGTGTCTTTCCTTAGACCCATTTTATTAAAGCAAACTGGATTACACAGTGGCCAGTCCCACACATGTCATGCTGCTGTCTGCTCAAACGTCTTCAGTCGACTTGTCTGAATGCATACAAGCTTCCAAAATGATGAATGTCCAGTTCCTCTGACCTAGTGTTCTTCTGTGTTCTATATCTTCCCAATAAAGCCATGGAATATATCACAGGGAACAACTGATAACAATATCATCTAAATTGCCAGAAAGCCCACTGCACTTTCCATTTTGTATCTGAAACTCTAAATGGCTGGATTCTGTGTAATTTATAGCCCATGTCCCACTACCCTGGCAGAAAATACTGAACACTTAAAACAAAAAGTGATTTCACTAAAAGTTAATTGTAAAAACAATAGAAGGCACTGGATACAATTTACCCCCCATTTTAGATACTGATATGTTTTCAATGTACAAATCCTACAGATGTAAACTTGTTTAAGGACTTTTGTGTGTGAGAGCGTGTGTGTGTGTGTGTGTGTGTGTTGAGCAAGCCTATTACACTTTGCTGTTCCCATCAATATCTCCTGAGTACTTTGGCTGTTTCTCATTTATAATCAAGCACAAGAAGATTTTTTTTCTTTTCTTTCATTTAGAATGCTACAAAATAATTTGAATTCTTGGACATAGATCGCCTTGTTACCTTGACTCTAAGTTCTCAAGGGTATACATTCTTACCTTCCATACTGTGAAATTAGGGTATACTGACAAATACCTATTATTTGTATTAATTTGTTTAAGACTTGGCATGGTGACACATGCCTTTAATCCTAACACTTGGGAAGCTTAGACAAGCAGATATCTTTGAGTTTGAAACATCCTGGTCTATATAAACAGTTCAAAGCCAGCCAATACTTCATAGTGCAACCCTTTCTTAAGAATAAGAGCCCATGAATCCTCAATCCTACACAAAAACCCACAGGCAATTAAGGAAAGTAGGCAGCAGAAGAAATGGTCTCCCCCCCAAAAAGATCACACTAATTGATTGTCTTGTGCCATACAGTCAACCCTAAAAGCATATGCACAAGTATTATACAAGTGGGGAAGGTTATATTTAGAAATATATATGTATATACATCATAAACATATGCAGACACATACACAAACAAATAAGTAGAGGCATACGATATCAATTAGTAAAAAAGAGGCCATGAATTTTAAGGAGAATAGGTATGATATATGGAAGGATTAGGAGGGAGGGAAGGAAAGGGAAGGGAGAAATATTGTGT
>NW_021605555.1:1777670-1794570 GCF_004785775.1 Grammomys surdaster | reverse complement strand
ACAAACTGTTTATCTGGGGTTCAGTGGTTAAGAGTACATACTACTCTTGCCAAAGACCTGAATTTGATTCTCAGAACCCCAGTTGGGTAGCTTTCAAACTGCTGTAACTCTAGTTCCAGGGAATCTAACACCTCTGGCTTCTGTGCATACCAGAGTACACATGTACATACCTCATACAACTCATACAAATAACTGAAAAAGAAACAAACATAAATCTTTTTAAAATAAATCTTTTTTTAAAAAAGAATCTGCTAGAGTACAGAGACCTGGAGATTATAATTATCTCCATGGTTTGAGTATGAGACTCACTTCTCAGAAAGTTAATAACTCGAGGAAAACAAAGGCACATATATGTGTCTACATGTGTTGCAGCAGTATAATTTCTTATCCAATGTCACACAACTATGGAAGCATCTGGCCTACCTAAGTTGTGAATTGAATGAGCAGAAAACAAGAGTGCCTTTTGAAAAACTTACCCACTGCTTCTGGACAGCAGTCTCCTGAAGTCATCAGTCAAGTACACAGACACCGAGTTAGCCATGTGCTCAAAAATGTTCCCCCCGCCCCCGTCTGTCTCTCTCTGTCTCTCTCTGTCTCCCCCTTTCTCTTACCCTCCCTTCCTCCCTCCCCTTTAAGCCTCAGTCTTGAATCTTTATCTTTGTCCATACCTCCTCCTGTTTCACCTTGACATTTTAAAGTAAAATTGAATGAATAAACCAGAATGAAAACAGCTCATCTCTAGAAAACAAGAGATTTCAGATCATTCAGGGCATACAGCAGACATACTCACAAGCATCAGCTTCAATTCAGTCTAGCTTGGCATCGGCACTTCCTCATACTTTATTCCCAACCTTTTTCCCACTCTATCCCAATCCTGTCTCTTGTTTCTAACTCCTTGGGGGTCCCATATATTTCCAGGCACCTTGTTTCCCTAAAAGCAGGCATAGCTTCTCCCTTTGGCATCGACCTCTGACCCCTAAGTTGGTAGTGTCTGCTTTCCTTTCTCTGCCTTCCCATCCTCCTAACTGCCTGTCTCAGGCACACACACAGCAGGTCTGCCTCCACATTATTTGCTCCTTTCTGTTCTAATCTCATTCCCTATCCCTTCAATGTTTCCAGGCAGATGAGATTTTTATCTCTCTTCTAACCATGCACAATCAGATCGTGTCCTGGCCTTGTTCCTGGAGCCAATCACCCCCAACTCTTAAAGTTCTCCCCACAAACAGAAGGCTCTTTATGTAATCAGGATCCAAACCCTTGTGTTCCCAAGCTAGGAGACAAAAGGTAAACTAAGCCCAAGATGGGTCCAGATCCATAAACTGTCATAATGAATCTTAGAACAAAATAAAATGAGAAAAGTTTTATCTCAAAAATCCCAATTATTCAAGGTATACAAATACAGGCAGATGCTACATGACTGTTTCTTGAAGGTCCAATGATTGACTGTCTTAGAACTGCTTGGGAAAGCACAACAAAGGAAATGAGAAAATGTGTATTTCTGCAACTGATACCTCAATCTCTGACTCTCTACAAAGACTCTGAGGTGGTACTTAGTTTACAAATTCCAATTTCCTTGGCTTTCTTTGTTTATTTTGTTTTTGAGACAAACTCTTTCTATATAGCCCAGCTGGCATGGGACTCACTATGTAGATCGGGCAAACCGTAAACTCACAAAGATCTTCTTGCCTCTGCCTTCTCAGTGCTGGGATCTAAGCCATCTGCCACCAATCATGTCCTGATTTCTTTTAAAATTCATGCTCTGATTTAAGGCCATCCTGATAAAATCTGTACTGTGTGATATTCAGAACCTGTACTGAAATTCACAATGATATTAGTCTTAGGAAGTGAGGCTTTAAGAGAACAACGGGATGTGAGAACTGTATTGTCAGGAAGGAATCGATGCTGGTATCGAAAGGCTAGTTATCAAGTTGGATAGTGGTTTTAAAAAATGATGAGTCAACCCCAATTTCCTCTCTTTGTCTGTGTACTTTCTTGCACTTCTGCCACATGAAGATGCAGCCCACAGGCTTTCATGTAGTTGGGGCCCCTTGACCTAGGACTTCCCAAGGTCAAAAGTAGAAACTGAGTAGACTTATGCTGTTTATAATTTATGTATCTTTTATTTGTGTTTGCTGAATGAATAAAAATCTATATTTACTCTGTACTCAACACAGTATATAAAATAGCATTTCAAGCACTAGAGATAGAGCAGATATTGGATAGATGAGGTCCTTCCTCATGAATCTTACATTTTTACAGGGTAGATACATTTGTGGTCAGCATAGCAAGACAATAAAAGGAAAAATGCTGAAAGTGTGAGCCCCTTCCTAGAGAAATATACTATACTCTATGTGTATTTCAATATTCTCATAAAACCAGGGGATACAAAATGAGAAAAATAATTATAGCTAGAACACTTGCTTCTTTTAACTTTGGAGAAGTGCTTCAGCAATTACTTTAGATTTGTCAGGACTCTTTTTAGAATATTATTTTATAGAATATATATATATATATATATATATATATATATATATATATATATGTATATCCTTACTAATACAAATCTTCAAATATCAAGCAGTGACAGAAAATTCTTACTGAAATTCACAAATCTTAACCCACCCTGCCAGAAAAGCAACATGGAAAGAAAGAGTATGAGTTGGCAAACAGGTATGTTCCTGCTCTGCTGACTTTCCAGCCAAACATTTATACCAAGTCACCCCCAGGCTCCTTCGGAATTTCTGGGACCACACTCAGCCTTTCCCTAATAATATACAGAGAAAGTCACAAATGAATGCCCTTCCTAGATTTAAATAGAAATTGGAGGGAGTATAAAAGGCATAAGCGCATATGTGAGCCACGCTGCTGGCTTACTCACGCTTTTTCGCTCTTGCACAAAGACATATTTCATCTAAGTGTGAATATCTGTGCGACCAACACGAAAGCTGAGAGTTTTCAAATCAGTCAGCAATCCCTGAGCCTATTCAGCTGTGTCTCTACTTTTCCAGGCCCCTTGGGGACAGCTGGGAGCAGGTGGGAAGTTCCAGTTTATTAGCAAGTTAAGTCAGTGTTGCTGAGCGGCCTAATAGACTGGCAGATTTCCATGAAGACAGAAACGTATTACGCTGGGAAGACACGTGAGAAAGAAAAATCATTTTTACCATTAGAAAAGCACCTGCTGGATGTGTTCCATAGTCCAGGCATTGTGCTAAGTAATTGGAGTATGTCAGGCTATTCACTAAATCTTTCAGACAAGTTACTGAGGCTTTTGTGGACAAAGAACATTAAAATTATACATGATGCTAGGATCCAAAATTATCTCAAAGCTGAGACTATACCAATCTTTAATTCTAATGCTTGAGAGGCAGAGGCAACAGCTCTCTGTGAGTTCCAAGACAGCCAGGGCCACATAGAGACACTCTCTCAAAAACAAAACCAAACAAGCAAACCAGATTGCAAAGGTATTAAAGAGAATTTTAGGTAGTCCTCTCTGTACCTTAATTTGGATTTAAGCATGTACCAAAATGAAGGAAGTAGAATATAAAATTTTGGTGCTAGATTGAAATCAATTTTAAAGAAATTATTTAGTCCAACAGGTTTTATTTCATTTTCTTTTGAACTTTTAGCCCTCTGTCATACATTACATCCAACCACAGTTTCTCCTCCCTCCCCTCCAAGTCTCTCCCCCACCTCATCACTATCCAGATCAACTTAGCCCAGTGTTTTAATTTTTAACTTGAAATAAATATAAGGACCAGAGTTGCAGTGTGACTATAGACAAATGCCTCACTGCCTTTGCTATTTAGAGGAGTGCTTTTCACATGCTTTTCAAGACAAATAAAGCAGATACGATGTTTCCTTCTGTTTTAGACTTTTTCGTATTTATCCATCAAGTACATAGAACTAACAGATCCATTAATCAAATTTTCAGAACCAGTACTTTCGGAACCAGAAGTTATATCGCAGTAGCTATATCCATGGCTGGCTAGCATTGGTAATATAACTTGTACTTCTTAAACTCAGCTCCACAAAGATCTTCTTTCGATGACGGATTATTTATGCAAAGAAGATACATGGAGCCCCACCATTATCCCAACACACTGTTGTCTAACATCCATATTCTGTCCAAAAAGAAGCTTCTCTAGACTAGAGGTATAGCTCAGTAGACAAATGCCTGCCTAGCATGTTCAAGGCAGCACTAGAAAATAATTATATTTCTCAATTAATAAGCATAACTAGGGGGCTCAGACATTCAACAAAGTTTCTTACCACTTTAGACCATAATTGGAAATTGTGTTGCTTTTCACCATTTCTCTAATAAACCAGGGGACTTTTTCAAATACAGACATACCAAAGAAAGGAGCAGAAGGCAGCTAGCCTCTACAAGAAGAGACATGGGAATGATTCTGCAAAGACTTTGGGAACTCACTTGAACTGTCTTCAAACATCTGAAACAAAGAACAATAGTGATAAGAATTCTGTCTATTATTAACTTCCATCAGTATCAGGTACCACACAAGGGCCTTTATAGATTATCACTAAATTCTTATGTCAACTACAAGGTAGATAAGGTTATCCCCTTTAATGAGTGATTAAGCCCCCTTATCCAAAGTCACACTGTTAGAAAGAAACAAGGGCTGGAATCCTCCTTTATAAGTGACAATGCCATGCTTTCCATTGCTCAAACTAAAACCTTTGTGGTCTCCTGAGTCCTTCCTGCTGTATCTAAACCTTCCACAGATTACAACGGTTCTATCTCCAAAACGCATTCAGAATCTGAATAGCTCTCAACACCTCTGTTGTGACCAGCTTGCTCCAAACCCCTTCGTATCACTACACATTGCATCCCTCATGTTATTTACCTCATAGTTTCCTACTAATTGTCTTTCCAGTCATACCCATGGGCCCTAGTGAGCTGTATCTAACACAATAGGCAGGACCCTTCTTAGAAAATTAAAATCTATCTCTCCAATTCAAAAGAACCCAGTAAAATTCTAGCTCATTACAGATAAAGTCCCAGATTATTACACATGTCCTGCACAAAACCCTACCCAATGTCTGCTACTATTGCTTCCTATGAGGCCATCCTTTCTTTTTTTTTTTCACATAAGGAAGCATTTATTTGAGGTTTAACATGAAACCACACAAATAAAAATTTGTATAAACACAAGTCCACATTGAGTCATAACACAGGTAGCAAAGGACAAAGTAAAAACAAAGGAACTAATTGGCAGCTATATACAGTTGGACACAATTGTGTCGTACACTACAGTCTTTTACAAAATAATCATCTTAGGTCAACAGAAGATCAAGCAATCTTCAATGTCGTCCTGTAAGATGGTTTCTTTACAGCTCCTGCTCTCCCAGCGTCCTCCTTTAGTAGGGCTGGTAATTGTCCTGGTGATTGCGGCCCCCACGGGAAGCCTTGCCGTAAGTGCTCTGCTGACCGCTGTAGTCTGCATATCCCTGTCCATATCCATAGTTCCCATAGTTATACCCAGTATAATCATAGCCGCCATAGCCACTATAGTTCTGATCACCACCATAGGCACTATTATAATTTCTATATCCTTGATCATAATAGTTATTAAATCCTTGGTTCCAGTTTTGGCCCTGACCTCTTCCGCGTCCCCTAGCACCGCCTCTTCCACCAGCTGCAGCCCCTCTGCCACCTTTCTGTTGCTGCTGCTGTTGCCTGTACACTTCTTTGGGTTGTGCAACTTTGATTTCGCACTTCCCAGAACCTATTTGATGGTATCTGCTTTCTAACAATTTCTTTACTGGCTCTTCATCTGTATATGTGATAAAACAGAATCCTCTTCTTTCATTTGTTTTTGTATCCATGGGAAACTCAATATTTTCTATCTCTCCAAAGGCTCCAAAGTATTCTTTAATTTGTTCTTCTGAAGTATCTGGACTCAATCCACCCACAAAAACCTTTTTAGGGGGTTCTTTCCCCTTTAAAGCTTTGGCCCTTTTGGGGTCTATCAATTTCCCATCCAGTTTGTGTTCTTTCAGTTCCAAAACCTTGTCCACACTAGCAGCATCCTTGAAAAGCACAAACCCAAATCCTCTTGATCTTCCAGTGACTGGATCTGTTTTAATAGTGCAGTCTACAACTTCCCCAAATCGAGACAAATATTCAGTCAGATCTTTCTTGCTTGTATCCCAGCTCAAGCCTCCAATAAACATTTTACCGTCATCCTGCTGGTTCTTGCTCGCGTTGATCTTGGATCCCTCTGCGAACTCCTCTATGTTGCTGTACTCATTCATGTCCTCCATGGTGGCGGAGCCGTCGGCAAGGCGGTGCTGGGGCGCAGTCCGGGTCCCGGCGGCAGCGGCGGCGGAGCGTTGTATGGAGCTAGATTTAAAATGGCTGCGGAAGAGAGCAAGGCCATCCTTTCTTAACATTTATCCTATGGCAGTGTCTCCTTTCTCTTCTTCTATTCCTTGGCAGTGTCTCCCTCCTCCTCTTCCTCTTTCTCCTCTTCTTCCTCCTCCTCCTCTTGCTCCTCCTCCTCTTCCTCTTCCTCCTCCTTCTCTTCTTCTTCCTCTTCCTCCTCCTCCTCTTCCTGGTCTTCTCTCTGACCCAAGCCCACAAAATCTCAACCCCATCTATGTCTCTTCTACCCTACTATTGTCTGTTAGCATCTTTACTCACCAATCAGAATTAACTTGTGAGCAAGGTCACAAGGGCTACTTGCGGACTCCAGGTCTTGGGGGCTTGCACTTAGCACTACAATAGACAGTAAAAGACAAAACCTCAACACTAAGGTTCTTGTTTCTGTCAGATGTGTCTGTATTTTCCTGAGTCACCAGAAGCATGAACAGACCTTCTTGGGATACATGTTTAACATCTAAGCGATCTCTAAAAGTTTCTGAAAGGTTTTATAATTGATAATTTGCCCTCATATCTAGTATAATGGCATTGAATTTCATATGCACTTATACATGTTTACTAAATCTTGAGTACAAAACAGAATGATTGATGGTATGTAATCCTTTTTTAAAATTTTTCCATGAAGAAATAAGAATTCAGTTATTGCAACCTTTACTCAAGAAACCCTGCATAGTTTCAACTCCTAAAGGTTCTTATTCTTATAGTCATGGCTTATCTAATTCTGAAGACTTGACAATGCAGAAGATATTAAGTACAACTGTCCTCTAATGCTGTCCAGAGACAGAATTTAAATGCCACAAACATTTTCTTTTGAAGTTAACATACAGTTCATACATCAAAACCTCCAGAGGAAGATTTTATTGGCTGTGAGATACAACTAATTCATTTCATAGACAAGATTTTTTTCGTTTGTATTTTTAAAGAACTAAGAAACACTATTTCCAAAATAAGTGCAAGGTTCTTGTAATTACCAGTTTAGTTACACTGTCTATTGTAGCCAAAGGAGTCACCAAGGTGCAAAGTGCTCTCTACTTTCAATTTCTGTGGTCATTAAACAAAAGATGACTCATCTCTAAGGAAAACTAGAACTTTAGATGAAGAATAGGAAATGCATAAAAATGAATTACTCAAGGATCTACAGAAATCACTGAAGTAGTATTACATAATTATACAGTATCATAATAAGCTTTTGTCATAAGCATTAAAATTTGAATTAAATAAACACTTAAGGAGCATTAAAGCTGGTAATAAGCTAAGACGGAAGCCTGTTGAATCTTCTGATGCTGCTTGAATATGCTTAAGAATCAAGTGAACACAGGAAGAACATTTTTAAAGTTCTGCTGATAGGAGGCAGTTGCTTTGAAGAGGAAGGATTTTGGAGTAAGACAATTGGCAGAAAAATCATCATATTTGATTAAAAGAAGACTAGTTCCTCCATGCTCCCCAGGGGACATTCATTAATGTTCCAAGATCAAGAAGCAGTGTTATGTGTAACGTTTTTCTCCTTTGGGATGTCATATCTCCCTTCAACTTTCTCTACTGACAAATCTTAAAGTTTATTTCATATAGTATTCATGAAGTTATTCTACTAAAAAAATGTCTGGAGAGATAGCTGATTTGGTAAAGTGCTTCCCTTGCAAGCATGAAGACCTGCTTTTGATCTGCAGAACCTATGTATGAAAGATCCAGGTGTCATCTCATATGCTTGTAATCCTGGAACTGAGGAAAAGAAGACACATGGATCCCTTGGGGAGCTCACCAACCAGCCAGCCTAGTCAAACTAGCAAGATCCAGGTGAGTGTCAGACACTATCTCAATATTAATGTTTAAAAAAAATAGAAAAAAGGATATTGTATCTAGTGAATGACACCAAAGATCACTCTCTGGTCTACACACATGCACACATATGCACATACACATGCACACATGCACACACACACACACTCTCTCACACTTCTTAAAATAGTTCAGTGGGTAATGTACTTGCCACAGGAGCATGAGGACTGAAGTCTGGCCCCCCAGGACTTACATAAAAGCTGGCCAGCTGTGACCTCTGCCTCTATTTTCAACATTTGGGAAGCAGTGACAGGGGATCTTTGGGGCAAACTGACTAGCTAGCTAAATTATGCATAATCGGTGAGCTCCATTTTCTTCAAGAGACTCTGTCTCAATGAATAAAAAGTGTTGAGCAACAGAGGAAGGTACCCAACATCAACTTTGGATCTACATGAACACACGTCTATAGGAACCTGAATACATGTGTGCTTACATACATGAAAACACACACAGAGGCCACCTGCCACATGCACATACAATTAAAAAAACTCAAGATGTTATTATTACAAACATTTCTGAGACAACTCATTACTGAATAAAACATGCTACCAAAAATTTTATTTTAAAAAAAAAGTGTCATTATGGCTTGTGTCCATTGGTTGATAGAATCCAGCATCAAAGGTCATTGGAAAAGTGCATATTGTATAAGCTGCTGATATCTGCTGCTGTATCCCATATAGTCCTGAGCTCTAAGTGGCTTTCCAGGAAACTATGCTTGACTCTTATACAGCAGGCAGGTAAGCAGGAGGACTCTGTTCCTTACATCAACAAATCCAGTAAAGCATAAGATTCAAAGGTGTTTCATATCCCTGTTACCTAGATCTGGGCAGAAGGAAACATAGGTGACATCCAAGAGTAGTGAACCTGCAGATACTTGGATGAACCTATGTGATTAAAACCTACGACTGTAACAGGGATCCACAGCCCTTACAAAGGTAACTGGCAGTTATTTTGATTTTAATTTGAGACATCCAGATATGGGTTCTAAGTCTGCAGTCTTAGTGTTTTTGTTTGTTTGGTTTGGTTTGGTTTGGTTTAGTTTATCCAAATAAACTCTGGGAGAGAGAAAAATGATGCGGCCTACTGTATAAATCATTTTCCTTATGAATACATTTAACCACCTGCTACACTCACCTAATGACTTTAGTCTGTGTTCTCTTTGCAAGTTCAGCATGATTGTAAATACAGCAAGGGGCCATGTCATTGTTCCCTTTCCCAAAATATACTCAAGCCAAACACAATGCAGGAAGTACATCCCCCTTAAAACTGTCTTATTATAATACACACAAGCACACCCCAGAACACATGTGATCTTTTTAACTCTCTCTATTAATAACAACTGATAGTCATCCTTCCTCAGTCTGGGTGGCTTTATGAAGCAATTTTAGAATGGACATCCACACAAGCAAGAGTATGTGTCTTCTCACTTTTCAAACATTCTATGTTTGGGTCTGTCTTTTTTAAATTCATTACCCATAAATGATCAAGAAGATCTGACGCTCTGGGTTTTCTTCAAAGTTGCTAGCCTAGGACCTTAGTAACTGTCCTTTTGGTCTTTTCAATTTTTTACATATACATATATATGTATACATATGTATATATGTATGTATATATATGTGTCTATAAATATATGTATATATGTATATGTGTATAAATATATATATAAGGTATATATTTGTGTGTTTGTATGTGGTCAAGCACATAGTACATGTGTAGGTCAGAGGACAAGCTGAGGAAATAGTTTTTTTCCTTCTACCCTGTGTATGACAGGGGTCAGACTCAGGAGACAAGGTTTGGAATCAAGTGTTCTTACCCACTGGACAAGGGGATGAGAAATTGGAATGGGAATGAAAACTATTAATACTAATTGAATAAACATATTAAACTGACAAAACAACAAAAAAGAAGCTAGCATGCCCTTAATGATATGCTCAAAAAGAAATCTAGAATCTGATTTGTCAACATTTATGATATTAATTAAACAAGTAACTTACTTTGAAAACTGGTAAGCTATGGAAAAGACTGAGTTGTCTCTCAGAAAATACATCTTAAGGAAAGAAAGGAACCTCAGTTTGAGAAAAGCTCTAAGTTTTAGCAAGAAAGACAGATGTCATATATAGAAGTATACAGTTAATAAATTGTCTTTGCTTTGTAGACTTTAATGATATTAACAGATTAGAAATTACTAAGTGATAGTAGGTTCATAAATAAGACACAGGAGCATCAGACACTGTACCACTGCATTACAGAACACAGATTAGTTTCTGGTATCAAGGGGAACATGTAGCATCACAGACAATATAAACAGATACACTTGTAGGGATGCAAATTCTGTGAAACATGTATATTATGTATCCTGTGATATAATACAGTATGGAGTACATGAGGTCATCTAGTGTACACTCTTTCCAAAGTATTTCCACAGGGGTGCATGGTAAATACAGACAAAGAAGATATTCATTAGGACAAATGACTTCTTTTTTGAAAGTCAGAGCTATTCTAACTAAAAATATAATAATAACTTGAACAAAGCTTGGCATGGTAGCACACACCTATAATCCCAGCATTCAAGAGGCTGAAGCACAAGAATCCCAATTTATTTGAAGCCAGCCTAGAGGTTATATAGTAGATTTGAACTAGCCTAAATGATCTTGGAGGGGGAAGGGGGCAGGTAATTTATGACTAAGGTCTAAACATAATCAGTTCTCCCAAATTAGATCCTGTTATGAGCAAGGAGCTGAAAGGACACTTCAGGGTCATCGTTAGGAATCTGAATAAGGGGTATGTGGGATTAAGTGACACATGGTTGTTGCTAACTTTTGTTAGATACATCACTGTTACTTTGGTGGTTAGAAATTGTTTCCATGTGCACATGAGAACCATATGAGGTAAGATGCCATGCATTCTATAAATTTCCTCTGAGTATATTAGCATGGTAAACTTGAGTTAAAAAGAAAGAAAATAAAGCACTTTCTGTCAGAATAAGTGCAAGTTGTGAGTGTAAAGTCTACCTAGCCTATGACTTCCTACCAAAATGCCCGGTGCTCCAGTGCATTGTCAACATGGCCGAAAACCAACTGTCAATTCTTTTCACAAATGACATTTAGATTTTCTTACTTCACTGCCTATCAGAAAGCTTTCAAGAACATTGTGGAAGGAAAGCATCGCTTCCATTTTCTTCCTTGGCATGTTTTAAGACAGTAATCCTCAACGGTTAGTCTCTGAAAGGACGGTATTGGCAGCATCTATAGAACTTACAATCTCTAATAGTCAGCTGTGTGCCCTGCCCTCCAGGATGTGCAGGTGAGCATTGACATTTGAGTACATTTTTCCTAAGCTCCCCTTTCTCCTCATCTTGTTCCTGCTATCATGCACATATACACTAGAAATAAAATAAAGCAAGTCTCAGAATTATAAAATATAAGTAGTTTTTATTCTTCCCTATCAGTGCTTTTAACCATAACATTGAGAATGTGGAATATGTTACATTACGTTTAAAACACAGTATTTAAAGCACTATTTAATGCTTTAAATAAATGAAAATGGTGATCTTGTTCTGTGTAATCATTAGCATACATCATGGACTCCAGTAGAGAGAGGAAGACTACTGTGAGAGCTGGAATTTGTGGCAGACCGAGGAGTGATATAGGCTCTCAGATACCTCACAGGATCACAGCTAATTATAACTTTTGGCATGCTTGCTTGTGGTGGTGAAATTCTTTAAAGGTTTGACTTGTTACGTGCTATTTAGCACATTTTGAAGATTAGTACCCACGCATAGATTCTCAAACACCTACTGCTCAATATAAGATGGAGGCACTCAGCAAGTGGGGAGTTTCTATGTGCCGATGTTTTTCCTGTTATCAGCAGGAAGTTGGAGCTTTGAGACAATCCACAGCATCATTATTCTTTAGCATGCCAAGTTGCAAAAAAAAGTAAACAAATATGCCTGATGTTTCATGCAGTGCTATGGAGCCTGGCCCTGGAATTGCCACTAAATAAAGAAAATACGGCATATAAGATCATAAGACAATCTCCATGTGCGAGGTTTAAGAACACATTTAACTATTTGATGTTCATAGGAGGCATTTGAGACTAAGTAAACTCAGACAGTATCCGTGGCACCAAATGTTACCATGCAACGTTTGTGTTAAAGCATGACCAGGCTGGTTCCTTATTCTGTTCTGGATGGAATGAGGATTTCACATGCTCCCCTCAAACCACAGCCATCGCTCCTCACTACATGGGAATTTTGTGGATGTCTCCACAAACACTTCCATGGGAATACCTATGAATCAATATTCACTTCTCTGATCATACTATTTCAACCAAAGCCACAGATGTTGAATCATGGTAGTTAGTGAGGACATTTAACTTTGAAGGCAGATGTGTAGAGGAGCAAAAAGAGAAAAGAAGGGCAATAATCCTGAAGACCCTCCCCCCCAAAAAAATAATTTTAGTGTGAAAGAAGCCACCGGGAAAGCAAATGTGCTATGCTATGGAAGCCTGGTTCCCAGGGATAGAATAATGCAAAGAGGTGTGATGGAAAGATAAGGATTCTGGTCTAATCAATGAATTAATACATTGATGGATTTGTACTGGATGGTATTAATGGAAGGTGTGGTCTAGTCGGAGGTCTAAGGAGGCAAAACCTTGAAAAGTAAATCTTGTTCCTGGTTCTCGTTCTCTCTCTCTCTCTCTCTCTCTCTCTCTCCCTCTCCCTCTCCCTCCCCCTCACCCTCTTCCATCTCTTTCCCTCTTTCTCTCCCTCTCTCCCTCCCTCCCTCCCTCCCTCCACCATGGGGAAAACGTTCTTCTCCCTGACACACCATTCTAAACTAATATAATGATACTGTCCTTTACAACATGCCTAGAAGCAATGAAGCCAAACCACCATGGACTCAAACTGTGAACCAAAATTAATCTGCTCTCATTTTTTTGTTGTTGTCTCCTGAAGTATTTTATCACAGCAACAAAGAGTAATTGACATGAGGAGAGGAAACAATGAATTACTATTCCTAAGAGAATTCACTGTGAAACTGTTCCTGTTTTCATTCTCTGATGGTCTTCTCCAATTTTTAAACATGGTATGGTCATCTACCTACCCCATTGTCATAAACCCTTGAAGAACAGCTCCACCTCCTAAGTATCTCCTTCCTATAAAAAAGACAAACTGCCAGTGGAGAAAGCTTTTATGTATTCTGATATACATAAGTATGAACATCTGTTATATACATACATATATATTGCAGATTTTAAAGCACAGTGTTAAATCAAATAGATATGGACTTGAATTTCAGTACTACAGTTTATGAACTATGTAATATGTTATACAGTTACTTAATTAATATATTTGTCCCAATTTTTTTCTCATAAGTGAGTATATCAATATCACTACTGATTAGTGATGGAGAGGTTAATTAGATTATATATGCTTAAAACTTCTCATATTGTTTATCAGAAATGCAATTCTCAGGAAGTAGTAACTTGGCTGGAGATATGGCTTAGTGGTTAAGAATACTGGTTGCTCTTCCAGAGGACCCAAGTTTGATTTCCAGAAACCACATGGCAGCTGACAACTCTCTGCAACTATAGTCTCAGAGAATATATTCTTTCACCCCTTTCTGGCCTCTGAGGATACTTAGAATATGTGGTGCACAGACTTAAGACACAAGCAAGATACACATATTAAAAGTAATTTTTATATTTAAGGGAGTTATAACCTATAGCCCTTTGTCTAACAAATGTATTTCTTCCTCATATCATAGACATGTTTATGTTGCTTTGCTTGGTATTAGGATTTTTATTTACCACAGAGGTATAAAGAACAAATTCTTGATCACATTGTACACCCTTTTAAGGCACCACCAAAAATGAACAATAAAGATGATTGTGTTGTTACATAAATTTGAAAGAAACCAAAGAAGGGTATATGGGAAGTGTTTTGAGGGAGAAAAGGGAAGGGGAAATTTATGTAACTATATTATAATTTCATTTTTTTCTAAAACTGAAAATTTAATGATTGTGAATATTTATTTGTCCTCCTGGCCACTCTTTAGACAATAGCGTATCTATAAATGAAAGATTAGAAATAGTTGGGAAACCATTCACCTGTGATCAACAAGTCAAATAAGTTGTGGGTGTATTAAGATAATTAGTCAATGTCATAAAAAGTTCACCTGGTGCTGAATGCCAAAAATATATCAACTATAAAGTGCATAAATACACGACTTCCTGGTAAAATGGCCAACTAAAAACCGTGTCTGTATACTCTGATGAAGGGTCAGAATAAGAAAAAATAGTCCCTGTAGGCCAGGGCTACACAGAGAAACCCTGTCTAGGGAAAAAAAAAAAAAAGGAAAGAAACAAAGGGGAAAAAACATAGAAAGTAACAAAGAGAAACAGAAGGAAATAAAGAAACAGAGAGAAACATAGAAAAAAGAAACCATTTCAAAGGAAAACAAACAAAAAAAGAGCTTGAGAAATTCACATAGTGACCAGATACACAGAAACGCCATCGAAAAACACTGAACCAGACTAAGAATAATAATCCAATCATCAGAGAACACACTAGGAAGAATAAACCAATCAGAACACGCTAGGAAGAATAAG
The DNA here is from genome assembly GCF_004785775.1 of Grammomys surdaster. Taxonomy (NCBI): domain Eukaryota; kingdom Metazoa; phylum Chordata; class Mammalia; order Rodentia; family Muridae; genus Grammomys; species Grammomys surdaster. The sequence goes on along the minus strand of NW_021605555.1, from coordinate 1,779,722 downwards.
CCAATCAAAACACACACTAGGAAGAACATAAGCCAATCAGAACACAAACTCCAGGGTCAGAGCTGCCTGGTAGAAGGAGGGGAAGCAGACTTACACTGGGTATTTGATCCCTCAAGACGAGACTGATCAATAAGAAAATCCTTAAGTAAACCAAATAAGATACTTGCAACAACAGGTGTCCATTAAATACAAAACCACAAGAGACTTGAAAAAGTAAAGCAGCAATGTGGATCAGAACAGCTAGGCTACTGCACTCCAAGATACTGACATATGCTACATGAAGATTTGCTAGGAAACATCAATGACTTCAAAAAGGATTTGAACATGCGGAGGAATTTAGGCTAGGATCCAGAAAGAAAAGTCAGGAAAACAGAGAGAAAAGTCACTAAATTTAATGGGGAAGTCAGCAAAGAAACTGAGAGTTGGGGGGAAATAGAAAGGTTGACACAGAAAACTCAATGAATCAAGCAAAAACAAAATGAAAGGCATAAACGGTGGAATGGACCAAACAGAAGAAAGGATATGAGCAATGGAAGGCAAGATCAATGAAATACTACACTCAGACAGAAATAAAGAAAGAAGAAAGAGTCTGACTACAATGTCCAGGAATTCTTGGATGGAACCAAGCAACCACATCTAAGAATCTACGTGATAGAAGAATCTAAGGAAAAATAACTAAAAGCACAGAGGATACATCCAGGAATACTACATAAGAAAAACATCTATATAAATAAATACCTCAAACACAACAGATATTTAGAATCCAAAATAGAGAAAACTAGAGATCTTCACTGTGATGTCAAGATATCGAAAATACAAAACAAAGAGGCCATACTAAAAACTGTAAGGGAAAAATGTCAGCTTATTTACAGAGGCAAACATCACAGTATCAGACCTCTCACCATAGCCTTTAAAGCAAGGAACACATTCTGTAGTTTATCTGATAATCCTGGCATGCAAATAGGTGTAATCTAAGCTTTAAAGATCAGACTATATGGTGTTAGTGAATTGTATTAACTATTGTAACTTAGAGAAAGGGATTTTTTTAAGTTGTTCTTAAGATAAAAGCATGTCCTCAGATGGACCATATCCCATCCGATGACTGTATCCACATACACCAGCACTAATTAGACTCAAGAGGTTAATAATAACAACAAAAAAGGATATTAAGTTATAAGGAGGTAGAGTAGGGGATAGTAGGTAGAGAATAGGAGGAAATTAATGTGGATGGGCATAACCAAAATATATTATACAAAGGTATGAAATTTCCAAGAATATGTTAAAATAATAGTTTTTTAAAAGCCTACCCATCATTCATCCTTCAGGGTATGGAAGAGCATCTCACTGTTCAGTTCAGACTGGCCTCAAACTATGAGCCTCCTGCCTCTGCATCGACTGTGCTAGGATTACAAGCTTGCAGCATGACATCCGGCTCTTAAGTCTTTTAATAAACACATCATCTTTCTGTTTTTACAGCAAGAATCATAAGTAATGGATGAAGTTGTTATGATAAACAAAGTGTTTGATTCAATGCACTAGGTTAAAGACAGGACTTGAAGCTTCTTTCATTACTGTTGCACAAACCAGACTCTGTCTCAAGTTCAAGTAACCAACTTGGTCTCAAGATATTAAAAACAACTTCAAAATACAGAAACATCTCCAGAAAGAAGTGCTGTAGATTTGTTCAACATATAAATAGCTGAGAAATGAAAGAATTGATTATCATTTGAATGAAAAGGAGAGAAGAAAAAAGACAAGAGTATGGGAAAAACTTAATTTTGTCAATCAAACACAACCCTCAGGGTCCTGTTTTCTACAGAAGCTGAAGACAAACCAGGGAGTGTGTCAGCTTCTGGGTTTCAAATACAATATTCTGAGTCTCTGACACACTGTAAGCATGGAGACCCCATTCTTCACATAAGTATCTCTCCTTCAGACAGGGCATCTCTAGCCAAAGATACATTGTCATGTGCCTGCCTGCCACTGAAAAACGAAAAACTCCTCCCTCTCTCTCTCTCTCTCTCTCTCTCTCTCTCTCTCTCTCTCTCTCTC
>NW_021605555.1:1749533-1777660 GCF_004785775.1 Grammomys surdaster | reverse complement strand
CTCTCTCTCTCTCTCTCTCTCTCTCTCTCTCTCTCTCTCTCTCTCTCTCTCTCTCTCTCTCTCTCTCTGAAAAATAAGGAAACCATAGATGGTTCGATTACCTTGCAAGTGGTAGAATCTAGTAGAAAGATGACTTCCTTTCTTAAATTTCACTGTGTGTGTGTGTGTGTGTGTGTGTGTGTGTGTGTGCATGTGTGTACGTCTGTGTGTGTGTGTATGAGAGAGAGAGAGAGACAGAGAGAGAAGATACACACACAGAGAGAGAGATAGAGAGAGAGAGAGAGCAATAAATGATTATACCACAGGAAGGAGGCTGGCCAAATCCATTGGTGTTCACATCATTACACTGCATGTCCTAGATGCCAGACGTAAACCTGCTATATTTACTGTCTGCCCTGCTAGCCTAGTTTGCATGGAACTCTTCCTTGCTATACATTTACCCCTCCACCTAGAGGTGAATGTTATACTTTGGATATAAAAGTGTCAGACAAAAAGCCTTAAAATCTTGGTCTGCAGCTGGGACTGCTGTTTTTGGAAGTTACAGAAACTTTAAGAGGTGAGGCCTAAATATAGGAAATAGGTGACATCTTTAGGAACTGCGTCTTGTCCTGGAACCCTTCCGTCTGTCCTTTTGCTTCCTGGTTGCTCTGATATGAACGTCTAGGCTCTGCCATGTGTTACTTTGTATAAAACCTGAAATCATGATAATTCGTTCCTTCATTACGTTGGTTATTCAAATATTCAATCACTGTAATAAAAATTATAAAATGCAGTGACAAAATTTTTGAAATAAAAAATTCAAAAATTCAAACTAATATATTAAAATCTCATATGTTTAAACATATTGTCACTCTCAAGTTTAAGTTAATTTTAATTTGTATTGGGATTATAACAAAATCGTTTTACTTTGCAATCGTTTCATGGAACTGGTGATTATTAGTCACATCAAAGTATTATCTCTCCCATATGTCACTTATGTGTGCTCTGATAAAACTTAAAATACATTTTAAAATATTTTGTGACATAAGACAAATAATTAGTATTTATTTCTCAATTAAAATCATGCTAATTCAATATATACACTTATTTGTGATATCTCATTATATAAGGAAGGTATGTTGTTGAAGCTACCTATATAGATTATAGATATCAAGTAAGACAGAATCATTGCTTTCTGGGGGATGACTTACAATTGTATGACTTTAGATAATAGTTGAGAACATTATTTCTTTAATCCAAGGTATTGGATTGCACTGCTGTGGTACTTTTGTCTCCTCTTAACACTAAGTGAAGAGGCAAATACATTTAGGAACATCAGAGTGAACTCATAGATACAATTGCAAATTAAAAAACGAGTCTTCTGACCACCTTTAAAAAAAAAACACACAATACCAGACCTAAGAAGTCCTCGTCTAAGTTGTTTGCCAGTACAAAGAGACTCCTAAGACATACAGCACTTTGCTATTGTCTTTGGTTAGCCTCAAGATGTGGAAATTAAATCCCTGTTGGTGAATACAGCAGGCCCTTCAGAAACAGAACCCTGAGCTAGAATGCCCCCTCCCTAAGGACTAGCTTTCATGGCATCATAAGGAAAAATGAAATATTCCAAAGGACAGAGACAACCAATAGTCCTACCCAGTTGTAATATCTACAAATAACAACATCCAGCATGGCATGACAACCCTATGTTTGCAGTAGTGCACAGACACCTTGACAGCAACCAAGAGGTCTGTAACTGGACTTAAGACCAACTCCAACTGTCACTATCCAGTTCTTGTGAAGTCACAGTTATTAGAGGAGAATCTATAACCACTGATACACTAAACCAGCATAATCCCTAACAATAATCTATAAACATTTGTCCTGTATATGTTTCCCCTCATCAAGGAAACCTCTCTTTGCAATAGACAGATGACTACAGAAAAATCACAATCAATCAAAATGCAGAGTTGTGGACTCTGGTCCCAGTGGATATATCTAAAAAACTGTTCTATACCTAAAGCTCAGGACACATTGCAGAAGCAGCAGCAGAAAGATCATAAGAGCCAGAGGATCAGGGAGTTTGATGTGAAACACTTTCCTCATAATGTCAGTAGCTACACTCACAAAGTCTCACCTACACAACTGCCCAAACATGAGCTGAGCAAGCGGGACACCAACAAACTTGCCAAGCTGGATCGGAGAAAGTCAAGAGGTCTTAACTTTACACAAAGAACTACAGGCAACTTAGTAAAGCCAGAAGAGATGGTCCTTCCCAGGGAAGAATGAACCAGTTGGCTCTCCAGTATTAAAGGCTCAGCCCTGAAAACATACAAGTAACATTGTATGGACTTAACTGGTTAAGGAACATTATATATACAGTATATATTATATAATTTTATATATTATATATAATATATACATGCATGCACATGCACAAACACATATGTACACACATTTACACACTCATACACACTAATATAAATATATATCTATACATTCAATATTGATTAATGAAAGTGAGACCAGGAATTTAAAGGAATGTGAGAAGGGGTTTGGAGAGAGAAAAAGGAATGAAGAAACCTATTAATTATAATCCCAAACATAAGTCTTTTGGTGGGTAGAGAGGAAAGAGTGGATCTTAGAGAAGTTTGGGGAGGACTTAAGGGTAAATATGATCAAGATACATTGTAACATTTTTCAAAGCAATAAAAATATTTTAAATAAAACAATACATAAGAATAACTCTTTTAACATGCATAGAGAGGATCTGTGAGAGGACTCAATAAGTAAAGGCACCTGTCAACATGCCTGAAAATCTGAGTTTGGTCTCCAGAACACATATGATGAAAATAAAGAACCAAGTCCTGCTCTGACCTGAGGCATGCTCTGTGGCATGCGCACATGCATGCACACACACACACACACACACACACATACTCACACTCATACAGGCTCACACACATGCAGTCTCATATACACACACTCTAAACACACACACACACACATACTCACCCTCATACAGGCTCACACACATGCAGACTCTAAGATCAAAGGTCAGTCAATCAGGCTTGTGAGCTTTCCTCTTTATGTAAATTAAATAGAGGTTCCGGAGCCCTTTTGTTTTTCTCATGAGATGGACTGGGACTCTTCACTTGAATTATAGTTTAAAGTGTGGCATATCTGCTATCTTTTACATTTAAATATTTTCTCACTTTCATCGTTTCTTTTTTAATTTGTGGCTTTAATTTCCAGTACTTAGGGACTTTTTAATTTCCTGTTTATACTGACATCTAAATTAAACCTATGGAGGTAGAATCGCATATTCCTAACTATTTCAACCTTCTGAATATCTTATCCACTCCATGATGACACACTAGATGTTAATTATAACATGAAAAGAATTTTGGTTCTGTTCTCATCATATACATTTTGCTACAGATTCAAATAGGTCATATTTGCTGAATGCAATGGTACATGCTTGTATCTCAGGATTTGTAAGGTAGAGACAGAAGAATCAGAAATTAATGTCAGCCTCAGCTCCATAAAAATATTGAGACCATTTTAGGCTACACAATACTCTGTATCTAAAACAAACCAAACACCCTCAACCAGGTCACTTTTGTTTATTACCTCTTCAAATCTCTGACTTTATTTTATTCTTACTTTTTATTGAATATTTAAGAGATGATTTAGCCCTCCGTTATGACTGTGGATTCTGATGTTGCTACCTTTAATTCAATAAGTATGTGCTATGATAATGAATATTTAAAGATGTGTGGTTTCATAGCTCCCTGTATTTCAATCCCATTGCTCATAGTAAGTAGATCATTTCACTGCTTCAAACGCCTACTAACGCTTACTTCACCACACACTACTGGAGCCACACGATTCATTCCTGGTGTTTACATTGTGTGTTGTTGGTCAGATTTCCATCACCATGAAAAAGCAACTAAGATAATTAATCTCAGAGGGAAAGAGTGATCTTTAGTTCATGGCTTCAGAGGTTTCAGTCTATGGTCATTGGCACCACTGTTTGGGGGCCTGTGGTAACATAGCATATTAAGGTGGAAGCATGTAGTGAAATAAAACTGTTAATCTCATGATGTCCAGGAAACAGGCAAAGCTGAGTGGGAGCTGAGGACCTCAGGGATCCAGCCCAAATGACCTACTTTTTTAATCATGTCCTACCTCCTAAAGTTTCTGTTATCTGTCAATAGTCTAGTGACCCATGAATCCATAAATACATATACTTTGATCATATCTACTTAGAAACTCCTACCCCAATTCCTTCTAGATCCACCCTTACCTCCCTTTCTCATACTTCCTGAATTTTTTAAAAATATTATCCAACAACACCAATTTATGCTGCTTGTATATCCTTGGTGTAGGGTACATTGGAGTGTGGTTGGCCTACCAGGAACCACAAGCTTGAAGAAAAACAATTCTCCCTTCCCAGAAGTCATCCACTGCCCATAACTCCTCAGAGGGGTGGCTCTTGTGAACCCCTTCTCACTCTATACTAGAATGCTGGCTAGCTTGATCTCATACAGGTCTGACGTGGGCAACCACAGCTGCTGTAAGTTTACAAGACTGGTGGTCTATATGGCCTCTTCTTGTCTATTTCTTCAACTTGTGAGTCACAACTATTGCAAAATTGTTTACTAATTTTAACATCTGGGTCTCCTTTTGGTTTATTCCCATTTTCTATTTTTCTAGGGTTTTTTCTTTTCTTTTTTTGAAATTAATTTTTTATTGGATACTTTACTTACATTTTAGCTCCTTCAATCTTCTTTCTAACTCCTCCATTGGGAACCCCACAATCAGTTCAATGGTTAGCTGTGAGCATCCGCCTCTGTATGTCAGGCTCTGGCAGACCTCTAAGGAGACAGCTATATCAGGCTCCTGTCAGCATGCACTTCCTGGCATCCACATCAGTGTCTACCTTAAACAGATTGATAGATGGCCTTTATGATTACTTCCAGGATTATGGTTTTACGGACCAGGTCCACTTTTTAAATTTCACATATGTGTACTATGATCACATTATTTCTCTTTCCTTCTAGCCCTTCCCCTGTCTCCATTCCCTCTCCAATTTATGGTCTCTTTTTCTTTTATTATTATTGATGTGTGTATGTGTGTATGCAAATAAGTATATAACCACAATCTGCTTAGTTCATTTATTATTGCTCATATATGTGTATATATATATATATAATCGTTTTGAGGGATAATCACTTGGTATTAGATAGCATCTTTAAGGGTCTTGCCCCTGAGGAAAACTAAAACTGGAAGTGACACTGACATTTATGAGGTATACTACAAAGAAGTTCTTTCCCTCTCACATGGTTTCCATCTTACTCAGACAGATACATTAATTGATATTCTAATGCTCCAACAAAAGCCTGAGACAACCAAATCAAAAGAGAAAATTTTATTTTGGCTTATGCTTCAGAGGTATGGGTCCACAGTGACTTACTTCTCTTATTGCTATGTCTGTGGTGGTGCAGAATACCATGACAGAGAATGTTTTATCCAAAGCTATTCACCTACTGGCAACCCCAAAGAAGGAGATAAAGAAAAAGACAAAGACGGAAGGAGAGAAAGATGGGGGAGAGAATAGAAACTTCGAGGTTTAACTTTCAATAACTTATTCTCCTCCAAATAGTTCTCGCCTCTTAAAGTCTCTACCACCTCCAAGTAGCCCACTGAACTGTGAACTCACTAGCAGGTCAATCTATTGATTGAGTCAGAGCCCAATCACATGACAAAGGACCTGTCTCTGAATACTGCCAAGACTTCCATAGCTTTGGGGGAATATTTATGATTCAAATCACAACTGGCAGCTGAGGGTGGGGAACATTCTTGATGGAAAGATCATCCACATGATTTAGCAGGGCATGAGGGAATGGTTCATTCACATGTCATTCAACCCAGATATTCAGTTAAGTTTTATGGGTAACAAACACTCCAAACATACCTAGTGAAGCCCCATAAAAATACAAACCCAACAGAGCACTATCATGTCTTTTCAAATTTCATTTGTATCACAATGCAGCAATTTCAGAGGATGGTTTAAATTGCCACTTTTATTTCCTTTGATGAGGTAACACTATGTTCAGGCTGAGCCTAGAACATTTCATTCTCTGTTCTATCTATCCCTAGGCCTGGAAGCTTCTAACCTCTGTATAGTCTAATCTTTCAAAATGACTGCTTCAATCCAGCTTCTCTCAACTTCTGACTGAATTGCTTTTCTTGGTCTCACACTAACTTTGATAATATGTTCTAACCGTCTGCCTCCTCCTCATTTTCTGGTTTGTTCTGTCTTCACCTGTGACTAGCCTGTCTCTGTAAAACTTTACTGGAAAAACACACACCACACACACCACACACACCACACACACCACACATACCACTCCTTCTCTCCCTGGACTGCTCTTAAGTAGCCTCTCTTTCCTATGCTATTCTCATGAGAGTTGGGCGTATTCTATCTCTGACTCACTCTGTCAAATCTATCTCTGATTTGTCACTTTGCCTGTCCCTCAGTTAGACATCACTTTCAAACATAGCTGTTTTCTTTTGCAAATTAACTTATCGTAATTAAAGGTGTGTACTAAGGATGTGTCTATATTTTTACTAGATCATACTATAATTCAGAGCATGCCTCCATTCCAGTTAGAACACATTCCTTAGAAAGGGCACCCATGTTGCTGGTTTATTAAAATTCCTCTACAGTGGTTTATTGAGAGTCCATGAAAGAAGATAATAGAAGCTTCCAATTTTCAATCTTCTCAGGCTGTGCACCAGTGTTTCTGTGTATTTTCCACTGGCTTATTTTAATATCTCTCTTTTGCATATAATACAAACAACCATGAGCATAATGCTATTGGGTTTTGTGAGTCTTTGGGATTACTAAAACTGAGATTGATGTAGGGAACTCCTCACACTTGCAGTTAGCAGTCAGGAGTGAAGGCCTCTTGTGGAGAATTGGGCCTTCAAACACTAGTCCCTCACTCAGAGCAGTACTGTACATACTCTGCCTCCTCGAGAACCCACACTATACTTAGAAGTTTGCAAAGCTGAATGGAAAAGTAGCACTCTGAAAGAATTACTATTTCTAAGAATCACGTGCCTAAAGTCCAGAACAATAATACCTGTTTTGTCTTTGACACTCCTGCTCATTAAGCTTACCACCATCAGAGAGTCTCATCCTCCTCCCCATACCCTGCCAACTTCAGTTGCTTCAATGACACTGACAAGCCCTCTGAAGAAAGTCATAAGGAGAGCACATAAGCAAAAATCCATGCCTAAGAAAACAGTTGAGAAGACTGGGAATCATACAGAAATAGTTGTAAGAATACCTGTCAACAAATAATGTTTTGTGGGAGAAAAAATGTATTTCTTTTTTTTTGACTCCTCTTTAGACAAGTGGAGGAATAAAGATGAATAATAGAAAATAAAAAACTCATCTTGAACATATTTTTAAAATGCTTTTAGCCATCTATACTCTTCCAACAATGAAATAGGTTGCTCCATAAAGCTGCTTTCTTTGTGTCGCTGAAGCTATTCAAACAGAGTCTGGATTGTTATCTAGTCCATGATTCATTCATTTAATAAATATTCATAAGAATTTGTTATATTCAAGGCATGGCTGAGACTGTGGGAGAGGCAAAGACAGAGCAGATCACATTTGTCCCAGATAGAACTGGAACTTGAATTAGAATTAAACATCAGAGCACAAGGCAGACAGATGTGTTCTGAGAGGTGTATAGATCAAGCACCACAGGGTGTGAGTTGTGAGGTCCAACTGCCCATCATGGATGCTGGAAGCATTTTTACTTTGTACTTTACAATCTGCTTTTCATGGAGAATCAAGAAGTCAGTTCATATCATACCCTGACTAAAATTTTTACAGACCATTCCATGGAATAAGAGTAAATGTAGAGTCATTATCTTTTCTTCTGTCAGAGGTAAGCCATCTTCTGTAAGGATAGTTGGGAAGAGAGGGGTATTAGGAAGAGTGGGAAAGGGACAAGAAGGAAACTGAGGGATGAATGTCACTGAAATAAATTATGTATATGTATGAAACATTACAATAAACCCATTATGCAAAACTAATAGATGCTAATAAAACATTAAGAAATTATTTTTAAATAATAATAATATACCATATTTTTCTTTTTATAATTTTTTATAATCTCTATGTGATTTCTAGTTATAACATCCACTTTTTAATGAATGAAGAGTAGACAAGTCACATTAATTTTAATATTATATTTTAACTTAATTTGCTATATTGGTTTGATTTATTACTAAAATCACATATCTGAAACTGGATAGTTACAAGGAAACAAGGTTATTTAGCTTATGGTTTAGAAAGATGGGTGTCCAGGATCAGCAGCCTGACCCTCTTACCCTCTGATGAAGGTCAGTTGGCTATTAGCTACATAATGAAGAAATGGGGGAGTGAATGGTGGCTTGCTGAAGAATCTACACAGTTGGGGTGGCTTTACTGTTCTAATAAACTGCTCCCATGAGAGCTAAATCAGAGTCCTGTTTAAAAAAAAAAGTGCATTAATCTCTTCCAAGGGAAGTGATATTCCCAAAACCTTACTGACCTCCCAACTAGGACCCACCTCTTAAAGGTTTCAACATTTCCCAGTGGTGGTAAATGGAGATCCAAATTTCAAGAATGTGGAACTTTGAAGAATACAAACTTATGCAAACCAGAGGAATAAGTGAAATGCTAGCAGTTCAATAATATGTAAAAATAATAATAATGATAATCACTGAGACGCCTTCTGCCCCTGCCTGCTCCTCCGGGCTGGAGCAGACACAGAGTCGGTCTGCTCCCGTCCTGTGGAGAAACTGAATCCTGAGTCATCCAGGAGCCACTGCACTCAGAGCAGCTGGTAAGAACTCCATCTCACTCCCTAAACCCCAGAGATAGATCGGGGAGCCAGGGACATCCAGGGCACAGCAGCTACCCAAACCCCGCCCCTCCGGAATTCCACTTCCCTTCTGCCCCTGCCTGGTCCTCTGGGCTGGATCAGACACAGAGTTGGTCTGCTCCTGTCCTGTGGAGAAACTGAATCCTGAGTCATCCAGGAGCCACTGCACTCAGAGCAGGTGACACAGAGTCGGTCTGCTCCTGTCCTGTTGAGAAACTGAATCCTGAGTCATCCAGGAGCCACTGCACTCAGAGCAGCTGGAGCCACTGCACTCAGAGCAGCTGAAACTGAATCCTGAGTCATCGAGGACCCACTGCACTCAGAGCAGAAGGATTTCCAGATCCAAGAGGTGGCCTGAGTCCCAGGAGTTATTCCACCCAGGAGATTAGGAGCATAAGACCACAGAGACCTCTGGACTCTGAGGAGCTCTGCAATAAGCAAGATAACTGGAAATACAGACTCCAGTTTTACACAGTGAGGGCAGGTACCACTAGAGTTAACCAGATGGCGAAAGGCAAGCGCAAGAACATAAGCAACGGAAACCAAAGTTTCTTGGCATCATCAGTGCCCAATTCTCCCAATATAGCAAGCCCTGAACACCCCATCACACCTGAAAAGCAGGATTCAGAATTAAAATCACTTCTCATGATGATGATAGAGGATTATAAGAAGGAACTAAGTAACTCCCTTAAAGAAATACAGGAGAGTACAAGTAAACAGATAGAAGCCCTTAAAGAGGAATCACAGAAATCCCTTAAAGAAATGGAAGAAAACACAAAGAAGGAATTAAACAAAAACATTCAGGACCTGAAACTAGAAATAGAAACAATAAAGAAAGTTCAAAGGGAGACAACCATGGAGATAGAAAACCTAAGAAAGAGATCAGGAGTCACAGACGCAAGCATCACCAACCGAATACAAGAGATAGAAGAGAGAATCTCAAATGCAGAAGATACGGTGGAAAATATTGACACAGTTGTCAAAGAAAATGCAAAACGCAAAAAACTCCTAACTCAAAACATCCAGGAAATCCAGGACACAATGAGAAGACCAAACCTAAGGATAATAGGTGTAGATGAGAATGAAGATTCTCAACTTAAAGGGCCAGTAAATATCTTCAACAAAATTATTGAGGAAAACTTCCCTAACCTAAAGAACAAGATGCCCATAAACATACAAGAAGCCTACAGAACACCAAATAGACTAGACCAGAAAAGAAATACCTCCCGTCACATAATAATCAAAACATCAGATGCACAAAACAAAGAAAAAATACTAAAAGCAGTAAGGGAAAAAGGTCAAGTAACATATAAAGGCAGACCTATAAGAATTACACCAGACTTCTCACCAGAGACTATAAAAGCCAGAAGAGCCTGGACTGACATCATACAGACACTAAGAGAACACAATTGCCAGCCCAGATTACTATACCCAGCAAAACTCTCAATCACTATAGATGGTGAAACCAAGATATTCCATGACAAAACCAAATTTGCACAATATCTTCCCACAAACCCAGCACTTCAAAGGATAATTGATGGAAAATGCCAACACAAGGAGGGAAACTACAACCTAGGAAAAGCAAGTAAGTAATCTTCCAACAACCCCCAAAAAAGATACAAACATAACTTTACCTCTAATAAAAAAAATAACAGGAAGCAACAATCATTTTTCCTTAATATCTCTTAACATCAATGGTCTCAATTCCCCAATAAAAAGACGCAGACTATCAGACTGGATACACAAACAAGACCCAGAATTTTGCTGCATACAAGAAACGCACCTCAGTGACAAAGACAGACACTACCTCAGAATAAAAGGGTGGAAAACAATTTTTCAAGCCAATGGTCCCAAGAAACAAGCTGGAGTAGCCATTCTAATATCAAATAAAATCGACTTTCATCCAAAATTAATCAAAAAAGATAAGGAAGGACACTTCATACTCATCAAAGGAAAAATCTACCAAGGTGAACTCTCAATTCTGAACATCTATGCTCCAAATGCAAGGGCACCTACATACATAAAAGAAACTTTACTAAAGCTCAAAACACACATTACACCTCACACAATAATAGTGGGGGATTTCAACACCCCATTGTCAGCAATGGACAGATCATGGAAACAGAAACTAAACAGAGACACTTTGAAATTAACAGAAGTTATGAACCAAATGGACTTAACAGACATCTATAGAACATTTCATCCTAAAACAAAAGAATATACCTTTTTCTCAGCACCTCATGGTACCTTCTCCAAAATAGACCATATAATTGGTCACAAAACAAGCCTCTACAGATACAAAAAGATTGAAATAATCCCTTGCATCTTATCAGATCACCACGGACTAAGACTGGTCTTTAATAATGACAAAAACAATGGAAAACCCACGTACACATGGAAACTGAACAACTCTCTACTCAATGATGACTTGGTCAAGGAAGAAATAAAGAAAGAAATAAAAGACTTTTTAGAATTCAATGAAAATGAGGACACATCATACCAAAACTTGTGGGACTCCATGAAGGCAGTGCTAAGAGGAAAGCTCATAGCTCTAAGTGCCTACAAAAAGAAACTGGAAAGAGCACACACTAACAAGTTGACTGCACAACTAAAAGCTCTAGAACAAAAAGAAGCAAATACACCCAGGAGGAGTAGAAGGCAGGAAATAATCAAACTCAGGGCTGAAATCAACCAAATAGAAACAGAAAGAACAATACAAAATATCAATAAAACCAGGAGTTGGTTCTTTGAGAAAATCAACAAGATAGATAAACCCTTAGCCAGATTAACCAGAGGGCACAGAGACAGTATCCAAATTAATAAAATCAGAACTGAAAAGGGAGACATAACAACAGAAACTGAAGAAATTCAAAAAATCATCAGATCCTACTACAAAGGCCTATACTCAACAAAACTGGAAAACCTGGATGAAATGGACAATTTCCTAGACAGATACCAGGTACCGAAGTTAAACCAGGAGCAGATAAACCATCTAAATAGTCCCATAACCCCTCAGGAAATAGCAGCAGTCATCAAAAGCCTCCCCACTAAAAAAAGCCCAGGACCAGATGGTTTTAGTGCTGAATTCTATCAGACCTTCAAGGAAGACCTAATACCAATTCTCTTCAAACTATTCCACAAAATAGAGACAGAAGGAACACTACCCAATTCGTTCTATGAAGCTACAATTACACTCATACCCAAACCCCACAAGGACCCGACAAAGAAAGAGAACTTCAGACCAATCTCCCTTATGAACATCGATGCAAAAATACTCAATAAAATTCTAGCAAACCGAATCCAAGACCACATCAAAACAATCATCCATCATGATCAAGTAGGTTTTATCCCAGGAATGCAGGGATGGTTCAATATTCGGAAATCCATCAATGTAATCCACTATATAAACAAACTTAAAGAAAAAAACCACATGATCATCTCACTAGATGCTGAGAAAGCATTTGACAAAATTCAACATCCCTTCATGATAAAAGTCTTGGAAAGATCAGGAATTCAAGGCCCCTACCTAAACATAGTAAAAGCAATTTACAGCAAACCAGTAGCCAACATCAAGCTAAATGGAGAGAAACTTGAAGCAATCCCACTAAGATCAGGGACTAGACAAGGTTGCCCACTCTCCCCCTACCTATTCAATATAGTACTGGAAGTCTTAGCCAGAGCAATTAGACAGCAAAAAGAAGTCAAAGGGATACAAATAGGAAAGGAAGAAGTCAAAATATCGCTATTTGCAGATGATATGATAGTATACTTAAGTGACCCCCAAACTTCCACCAGAGAACTCCTAAACCTGATAAACAACTTCAGCAAAGTGGCTGGTTATAAAATCAACTCAAACAAATCAGTAGCCTTCCTCTACATGAAAGATAAACAGACTGAAAAAGAAATTAGGGAAATGACACCCTTCACAATAGTTGCAAATAATATAAAATACCTTGGTGTGAATCTAACCAAGCAAGTGAAAGACCTGTATGACAAGAACTTCAAGTCTCTGAAGAAAGAAATTGAAGAAGATCTCAGAAGATGGAAAGATCTCCCATGCTCATGGATTGGCAGGATTAATATAATAAAAATGGCCATCTTGCCAAAAGCAATCTACAGATTCAATGCAATCCCCATTAAAATCCCAACTCAATTCTTCACAGAGTTAGAAAAGGAAATTCTCAAATTCATATGGAATAACAAAAAACCCAGGATAGCGAAAACTATTCTCAACAATAAAAGAACTTCTGGAGGAATTACCATCCCTGACCTCAAGCTGTACTACAGAGCAATAGTGATAAAAACTACCTGGTATTGGTACAGAGACAGGCAGGAAGATCAATGGAATAGAATTGAAGACCCAGAAATGAACCCACACTCCTATGGTCACTTGATCTTTGACAAAGGAGCTAAAACTGTCCAGTGGAAAAAGGACAGCATTTTCAACAAATGGTGCTGGTTCAACTGGAAGACAACATGTAGAAGAATGAAAATTGATCCATTCTTATCTCCTTGTACAAAGCTCAAGTCTATGTGGATAAAGGACCTCCACATAAAACCAGATACACTGAAACTAATAGAAGAGAAGGTGGGGAAAAGCCTCGAATACTTGGGCACAGGGGAAAAGTTCCTGAACAGAACTCCAATGGCATATGCTCTAAGATCGAGAATTGACAAATGGGACTTCATAAAATTGCAAAGTTTCTGTAAGGCAAAGGACACTGTCAATAGGACAAAACGACAACCAACAAATTGGGAAAAGATCTTTACCAATCCTTCATCTGATAGAGGGCTAATATCCAATATATACAAAGAACTCAAGAAATTAGACTCCAGACAACCAAATTACCCTATTAAAAAATGGGGTATAGAGCTTAACAAAGAATTTTCAACGGAAGAAACTCGAATGGCCGAGAAGCATCTAAAGAAATGTTCAGCATCCTTAGTCGTCAGGGAAATGCAAATCAAAACAACCCTGAGATTCCATCTCACACCAGTCAGAATGGCTAAGATTAAAAACTCAGGTGATAGTAGATGCTGGCGAGGGTGTGGAGAAAGAGGAACACTCCTCCATTGTTGGTGGGACTGCAAGATGGTGCAACCACTTTGGAAATCAGTCTGGCGGTTCCTCAGAAAATTGGGCATAGCATTACCCGAGGATCCAGCTATACCACTCCTAGGCATATACCCAGAAGATGCTCGAACATATAACAAGGACATATGCTCAACTATGTTCATAGCAGCCTTATTTATAATAGCCAGGAGCTGGAAAGAACCCAGATGTCCTTCAACTGAGGAATGGATTCAAAAAATGTGGTATATTTACACAATGGAGTATTACTCAGCTATTAAAAACAATGAATTCGAGAGGTTCCTAGGTAAATGGATGGAACTAGAAATTATCATCCTGAGTGAGGTAAGCCAATCACAAAAGAAGACACATGGTATTCACTCACTGATTATTGGATATTAGCCTAGAACCTTGAAATGCCCAAGATGCAACTCACAGGCCACATGAAGCCCATAAAGAAGGAAGACCAAGTGAGGGTGATTCGGTCCTTCTTAGAAGGAGCAACAAAATACTCAAGGGAGCAAATATGGAGACAAAGTGAGGGACAGAAACTGAAGGAGGGGCCGTCTCAAGACCACCCCACCTGAGTATCTATCCCATGTGCAATCACCAAAGGTAGATGCTGATGTGGAAGACAGGAAGTGCATGCTGATAAGAGCCTGATATGGCTATCTCCTCAGAGGCCTTCAAGAGTCAGACATATTCAGAGGCAGATGCTCACAACTAGCCATTGAACTGATCATGGGGTTCTCAATGGAGGAGTTAGAGTGAAGACTGAAGGAGCTGAAAGGGTTTGTGGCACCATGAGGAGAGCAACAATACCAACCAACCACAGCTCCCAGGGTCTAAACCACCAGCCTGGGAGCACTTAGGGGGGGATCCAGGGCTTCAGCTGAATATGTAAAAGTGGAGGGCCCTGCTGGGCATAGGTGGAAGAAGAGAACCTTGACCTCATGAAGGCTGGATGCCCCAGGGGGTGGGAATTTTGAGGGTGGGGAGGTGGGAGTGGGGGGGGTGTAGATAGAGGTTACATCCACAGAGAAGAAGGAGGAGGGGCGAGGGGATTGGAGGTTCCGAGGGGGTGGTGGGGGATGGGGTAAGGGGACAACATAGGAAATGTAAATAAATCATCCAATAAAAAAATAAAAAAGAAAAGTTTAAAGGCAGTTGCAGTGTATTTGGCATAAATCTAACACTTCTCTGGAAATTTTAACTTTGCATAGTTAGTGTATGAATTTAAAGAATGCTGCTCTGTTGTGTGTTAATGTGGTAGATACTGCTGATAAAATTACTCATGGTCTGAGGGCAGTATTTCTATTTTGGTCAAGCTTCAAGAATGGCATATATAGCTAGATCATGCTAGCCCTTTTTGTCTTGGGAATACTTTTATTCTTTCCCATTGTGTTAAAGCTTGTCTTTAACAATATCAACATGTTGGCAGCCAAAGTACATGGCTTAAACTTGAAAATGGACCCCCAGATAGAGTTATTAATTTAACAGGCTGGCAAGCAAAGGGTGGGTAGGATTCTGCACAGAGCATTACCAACCTAAGACAGAAGTGCATTGCTTTTGATAATGGATATTCCATGATGGATAAGGAAGCCATTCTTGTCAGAATAAGCTCTTAGAAACAGTGATCATGGGGGTGATCACAGAACTTTGTTTATTGCCTTGCTTGTTCTTTTACTATTTGTGTTTATTGTCTTGCTTGTTCCTTGACTATTTGCATCTATTGTATTGCTAGTGCCTCAACCTAGAACTGACCTTAATGTTTGCTTGTAATTAAAATGGTATAAAAGCAGAAAGGAGGAGGGGGGATGGGATAGGGAGTTTCTGGGGATGTGGCAAGTGGGGTAGGGGATGACATCTGAATTGTAAAAAAATAAAATATCCAATAAAAAAACAAAAAAACAAAAAAAAAAAAAAAAAAAAATAATCACTGAGACACATATGCTTAGTGGGAAATTATTTTATATTTACACAATATTAAACCTAAAATGTATAGTAGTTAAAAGTAAACAAAATTAAAATTCAATCCTCAGTCATATCAGCCATATTTCAAATGTTCAGTTAACTACATACAGTTTAATAGCTACATGTAGCATAAAACTAAATGGCAGGCATGCTGGTACAGAAACAAATACTCAGGATTTAACTTGCTGGATAGATAAATTGATGAACAGTGAACTATTTAAGTTTCAAAAACATGCAAAGGAACTGTAAATGGATTTTATAAGGCATTTATCAAAATGTGCTAATTACTCACTTAAAAAGAATCATTAATGACCACAGAAGCAACATGAGGAAATAAACATCAATTTATTAGATCAGCCTCTTAGATCAATGAATGTCATAAAAACCATGTTGTTATGCTATAAGTGTTCCATATGCATAAAGCAATTTTATATCGTGGGGGAAATTATCCCAGGCTTTCCCAAAGCTCAAGATTTTGCTGCCCTCCTCCTATCTGCTATGGTCAGCCAAGCCCAGCTTGAAGAGGGCTGGTTAAAAGGCTGGCACCTTCCCTTATGATTAGAGAAACTCCCATAACACTTACACACTTACACACTTACATTTAAGCCTATTACTAAAAAAAAAAAAAAAAAAAAAAACCAATCATTTAAATCTCTATGCTATCATGTGTGCATACATAAACATACATGCATACATGATATGCATATCATGTGTGCATGGTGGGAGATCAACTCCCATTCCACAAAATTGCTGACCAGGTCCTTCTAGCCACCTCAGAGACTCCTAGCTTCCTCGTTCTTCACTAGAAAGACAATTTGAATTATAATCTTTAATTACTTAAACAAGCAAAAGCTAAATTGTAAGTTTAAAAGCATTATCTCGCAGAAAATGGCCTGAATGTGACTATTGGTTGCCAATACAGTTTTTGCTGAGTGCTCATCTACTTCTTGTGCAAGTTTTGATTCTGTAGAGAAAGCAGGTTCTACTAAGCAAGTACAGATATCCCTAGTCAGCTAAAAGGTAGCCATAGGGGCTATATTAGACTCATCAGAATACTCTATATAACTGTTCAACCTGTTTGCTCCATAGCTACAGCTTGAGCAAATTCCCTAAAAGAAAGGCATATTGAAACCTCACTTTCTCAATTCAGCACTGTAGGACCTAGAGAAACACAGCTGGGTCACAGAGCAAAGCCTACATATTCCTGGGGCAGGTTAGCAATTGAGGGATACAAGTCCTTTTATCTCTCCTGTACATTTGCATTTGCCTCTTTTCTGTGTGTTTAAGCAAAAGGACTAGATTCTACAACCATGAGAAAAATTAACCTCTTTCTTTATAAACTGCCTAGTCTGGGGTATCTTTTAAACAACAGAAGATGACTCAGACTTCAACCTTGATGCTTCTTAGAGTTCCCTCATTATAACAATTATTTTGGCCTCTGTAAACGTTATACTCTAGGAGCCTAAGCTGACAGAAAACTGTATTTTGACTATAAATATATTATAAATGCTTTTTAAAAAATACTTAGAAGCAAACTGGTTCGTGCAGCCCTGCTTTGCCTCCTAGCTAATCTGCTGTCTGTGATTCCTTCCTTGAAAACCTAATAGAGGTTCTTCGGCCGTCACAAATCTTCTAGGCTGTTTAGTAATCATATTTCTCAGTAGGAGAATAATCCCATGAATTATTTTTAGCTTAGTTCATGTAAATAAGCCTGCTCAACACAGCTAATTGCCTCTATGTAAGCTGAGAAATCTATTCCTAACAGTTTTAGCAGACTAATGGAGGCTTAGAATTCTAAAACCATCTACTTTTAAATTTTTGCCAGAAATAGCCCATTGTCATTTTCAAACATCTTAAATCCCTGATCCAAAAGGTTGGTAGCAATTACATAGCTCCCAGTGTATAAACTCAGACATAGTGTCCGCAGGTCAGAAGGAAAGCAAGGAGAGAGGAGTGAAAGTCCTCCCTGGAATTCCTTCTCTGCCCATCCTTCCCATCATAGCCCCTAACATGGCAAGTCAGCTTGGACCTTCAATGTCATTCCGTTCACTCCAGAAAGTCAGCTGCTTCCTGTCTCCTTCGTCTACCTGCAAGGCCTTTCTAGAGGCGTGTGTTGTCCCTCAACAATGTTGTTTTGTTCTCGGCCTCTGACCCTACCTTCCTCTTGCTGTATTAAAGCGACTCCTAACAGGTATGTAAGCAGACGATAAGGACAAAATGCTATCGAAAGGGAGTCTGTTGTACTGTGTGCTTGAAATCATAAAATCTTATCTTGGCTTTCTCACAGAGTGCCGTTATCTCTGTTTTCCACACAGTGAAACAGATCCAGAAAGATTGAGTGACCCACCTCCTTCAAATTATCAAGCCTGGACTAGTGCTTACACACTCCAACTTCATTTGGCTTCCAAGTGAGTCCATGTGCCTGTCATTATAATATCATTTCATTCAGGAATTATTTACTCTTCCTCCAGATCGTTAATATAGACGTTAAGCAAAACCAGACCTCATGCTGACCCTATAGTCAACACATTGCTGGGAGTCATTAGGATTTGTCGTCCAGCCGCTTCTCAGTCCATGTGACAGAGCACACAGCAAAGCCAATGCTAATTAAATTGGCAAATAAGATTTATTGAGATATTGTATCAAATGGATTGCAAAAATATAAATATATGTGTGCTAAGGTAAAGCCATTGTGCTCAGTAAGTTTTTAATTCTATTGAGAAAGCTATCAAGACTGTCTGGCATTATTTGTCTTTATAAATTTATTCCTTTGTAACAGGGCTCTTTCAGCTCTTTCGAGTCTATTATCTTCTCGGGGTTTCACCCTTAAAAGTCATTCTGTTAGTTTTTGAAAAGAACTATTGCACAAAAGGAATTCAAACACAGATCCTTTATTCCACAATAGTTATTGATAATGCCATCAGCAATTAACCCTATTGAAGAGTACTGGACCAAAGAGAGTCCTGGGGACAATGTTATGTATCTTGGGATCAGAATGAGAATTTCTAATTTTCCATTCTCATTCCTTGCTATAAATAAAATGGTTTACGGTGGGAAATGTTGCCTACATTAAGGCTTAGACTTGTGACTGCATCTGTGCCCTCCAGACAGCATCTCCACTTCCATGTCTGACTTTCAGATCCATTTTCCTGGGATTCTACCCTTTTGGATTTCCTTGCCTATCCTAGAACTTCTGTGGCTAACTGCTCCATATGTACCTTTGTTTATACATCATGAAACTTTACCTACAATTTTGTACCTGTTTAAGCCATAGGTTTTATACAATTCATTAAATTTCCTCTATCTTTTAGTGCAATTTCAAAATGTCATAAAAGAGAAGGAAATTTTATTTAAGCAGAAGACCAACTGGTGACTCCAAAGCATATTTTATATGAATGGAAACTGGGACAGGTAGGAATTAAATTAACAACCACCATGTTTCCCTAACCACAACTGCATGTTTTTATGCCCAAGACATTCACAGAAACAGATTTTAACATCAGCTTTACAGTTTCAGTCTACAGGGAGTAAACTATTAAACAAGTTTGCAAGTTTATTCTTGTAGCAGCTGATACCTTTAAAGTTACTGTTTATAGATGGCAACAAATGTGTATATCATGGCTACAAGAATAAACTTGCAAACTTGTTGGGCAGTTTATTCTGTGTAGCAGTAACACAGCTTTCTCTGAGCTGATTCCTTTTAATTTGCACTATATAGCATCACTTTTAATAACTAATTGTTCAAGTTAAATATTCATGTAACTTTCTTAAATATAAGCATAAGGTTGGCTTCTAGAACTTGTTATCAAGACCTGATTCAACATGTAATTTATATTAAGAAATACAGTTGATTAATATCTGTTTACAAGTTTCAAAAGGGTATGATATAGAGAGTATTGTGTAGCAGTTTCCTCCAAGACTGAAACATTCCATTACCGAAGGAAGCTCCCTAAGATATAAGGTAAACAACTCACGATACTTTCAGGAAGTCCCCGAATCTGACCAGATTCATTCACTACACTCCTCCCTCAATTAGAGTAAACAATAAAGACAGCTGAGGGTCACTCCCAGACAATCCAGCTGGCAAAGAAGAGTCTGAGACCCAGACCAGCTACCTGGAAGAGGATTAGGCCAACTGAGGCACTTGGAAAGAAGTCCTTCCAATCTGTTGGGTGCCTTCAGACTGTATAGTACATTCCAGGTTCCAAATTGACATTCATGCTGGGGTGGGCTTTGGTGGTACAGTTGTCATTCCTGTCAGGTAAGTAACCCTTCACCCATATTACTATAGAAACCTCAATAAGGGCTGGAGAGATAGCGCAGCAGTTAAGAGCACTGACTGTTCTTCCAAAGGTCCTGAGTTCAATTCTCAGCAACCACATGATGGCTCACAACCATCTATAATAGAATCTTATGCCCTCTTCAGGTGTGTCTGAAGACAATAGTATAGTATACTTATATAAATCAATCTTTAAAAGAAAGAGAGAGAGAGAGAGAGAGAGAGAGAGAGAGAGAGAGAGAGAGAGAAACCTGAATAAAACTCATCTCATCGGTTTGTCAAATTGGACTTTGGTGGCAGGCATACTTTGGCTTTCATGGGCTTCATATTTGGGATAAGTAGATGTGTGTGTGTGTGTGTGTGTGTGTGTGTGTGTGTGTGTGTGTGTGTATCTTACAGTTCATTTCCTTTTTTGGTGTAGTTGTCTATTTTTTGTTTGTTTTTTTGTTTTATTGGATATTTTATTTATTTACAATACAGATGTCATCCCCTTTCCCCATTTCTCCTCCCTAAAACCCCCATCACATCCCCCCTCCTCCTTTTTACTTTTATACCATTTTAATTACATGCATGTATTAAGGTCAGTGAATATTTACAGTTCATTTCTATAAGGAATATCTTACTAAATAACAGGTGATAGCATTGGAAGTATTTCCTAAGCTTGCTGTGAACTAATAATAACATAGGCACATCTTATATCCATACAACAATAAATATGCAAGGCAAAGATTATCAGAATCCCCATTTCAGTGATAAGGCATAGAACTGTTAAGGTTGTTAGCTAAAATCCATAATCAGGAAGCAGGATTTGGATACAAGAAGTCTTATGCAGAGCTCTGGGCCTTGAATTTATACTACCAAACAACAGAAGTGTAAAACTGGTCTCCCAAGCTTAAGTTCTTAAGTCACCTGAAAAGTTTGCCAGATCACAGGATGCTGGGCCTCACATTGCTCTGAAAGTATCCAGTAGAGTGTTTACTTATCAATAAAAGTACAATGCTTTTAAAATACACATGGGGGTGGCTTTCTAGTATGTTCCCCCATGCTGTCCTGATGGGGATGCTTGGGGATCACACTTTAAGAACTTCAAGTGTAGATGGCTCTTTAAAACAGGAAAAAAACAGAGATGCTACAGGGATTTTAGAATTCAAGGTACCCATGTAGGACTGAAGAAAGACAAAGGATGAATTTGGTACTAACCCACAGAGTGATCTCTAAGAATCAGGGAGACAGGTCATACCCCAAGAAAGCTAACAATGCAGAAGAGAGAAGCAAGTGGAAACCTGCAAAGAAGGAACTTCACAAAGGAATGTATGACATCATGGTGACCTCTACTTAGAAAAGAAACACTGGAGAAAATCATGACCTTCCTAAATCATGTGACACAGCACAGCAGATACTAATAGAGAAAATCTTAGTCTGCCAGGCAAGAGACTGCATTCAGCCTCAACTACTGGTGTTGAGTCACTTCAGGGATTTAGGCATTGGTCTCCTACCTTCATTTTATACTCTGCCTCATCTCTGGAGCTCTTTCTTGCTCCAGAGATAACCTAAGTTTCTATTGATGAGGATAGGGCGTTATGAGCATCTGCTATGTGCTCCTCTCTCCATCCTGTGAATAAATAATACCAACGCCCACCCTACGTCAGAATGGAGACATATAAACTTACTGATGTCTTCTTATTCTAAACAAGTAACATTTAATGTTCCTCTCTGACTTGGTGTTGAATTTTTACATGACATTCAGTTAAATTTTTATTTTTTCCCTTAGCAGCAAGGAGAGGAGAAGACTGGCTAGTGTTTCTTAGTTCTTGGACCCATGAAAGCTGTGTCAATACAGTCAATAGAAGAAATTGAGTGCACAAGCTTGTTTTCTTGGTTATAATTGATGGAGTCCTCTTGGGACCATGTTTCATTTACTCTCAAATTAACATGGCACACAATGTCTCATGTCTCCCATTTCTTTTCATTAAAGAGTCAAGATACTTTTCAAATCAAGAGATGGAGACGCATTAAATTCTATGTCTGGGTCTCACAGAAATTAATAGGGACACATTCAGGCTAAGGCACCAAACAAAAGAACATTAGGGAGCTTTGGTAATCGTGACAGAGGTCTTCTTCTCACCTAAGGTGGAGACTGTAACCTTTCAATTTCCATTCCTGCTTAACTCTAATGAAAACCCACAAAGCGTGTGACAATGGGGCTTAAGACTGTCTTAATTTCTCAACATTAGCATCTGGTTTCCAGCTCTCTCTTTGACCAGTAGGATATACTTAGGCAGGTTTAGTGGAACTATTACCGATCTTACAATGTCTTCTATAATATATAAAATTTATAGTATTTTATAGCATCAATTTTGTGTATATGTGTGTGTGTGTATGTGTGTAATTTTATCTATTTTAGAGCACCATATATGTTAATTCAAAAAATACAAAATAATTAAATTAAAGTGATTAGCATTTCTATCATGTTAAACATTTTTTAAATGATAAAGGAGTTAAGAAGTAGTCAGTACTTAGGTACGTAGGTTATAATACATACTTCCTATCCACAGAGCCTTGATTCCATCTTCATTATCAAACAATAAATACTGTGATCCGAGGGAAAAAAAGTTGCTTGCGACAAATCCTGTGATACAGAACATCAGAAGCAGAAAGAATACATTGTTCACCCTCCAAACAATCCTCTGAAACATAGTTTCTCTAAGATTCTGCTACCAGCAAAGGTTCTACCATTGTCCACATTCTGTATGTTCTCATAGTCACACACTCAACACACCCAACAGTAACTAACACACTCTTGTGCACACTCCTTCATCTTCATACGCACATGGTCATGACTCCAGTAACATCAGAGTAACATCTTGTCCATGTGCCTTCAACCTCTGATCAGACTTGCTACTCAGATTCCCATTTTTGTGTCAAAAACATGATGCAGGATTTAGAAACTAATGTCAACCTTTGGTTGATGGTTCAGGTCACTGCTGAACCCACTGTGTGGGTGATCCCTATAAAACTCTATCCCAAAATTTGTTAGTATTAGATAGAATGAGAGAGGAGAAAGACAAAAATTTCAAGAGAAAATGATCAGAAATGTCAAGGTTCTAAGATAAAGCCTAGTACAGCAGTTCTCATCCTGTGGGTCATGACCTCTTTGGGTATCAAATGACCCTTTCACAGAGGTTGCCTTAGACCATCAGAAAACAGATATTTACATTTCAATTCATAACAGTAGCAAAATTACAATTTTGAAGTAGCAACGAAAATAATTTTATGGTTGGGAGTCACCACAACCTGAGGAATTGTATTAAAGGGTCACAGCATTAAGAAGGTTGAAAACCACTGACCTCATAACTAAAGGGGAGTAAACCAAACTATCAGTGACTATAAACGAAAATATGCAGTAAAGGAATAAGACCACATCCTAGAGTACCTAGGTACCTAGAAGAGGAGTAGCTATAAAGAAGGGAACCATAGAATAAGTGAGGTGATGGGGGCTACACTGAAGTCCAGTGCTCACTGTGATGGAGACTATTTGCTTGTAGCTGGGCTTTTGTGGCCTCTTTTCCACAGCTGACTCCCTTGGCTCTGTTCTGTGACAGCATCTGGAAATACTTAGAATCTTTGCTTCTTCCTTAGACAAAGAAGGAAAGCCAACTCTAGCTAAAGTAAACCAACAAGTAAAACTTGAGGAATACTTAGATTTTTAAATTAATTCCTTCAGACTAACAAGTATAGACTAATGACATTCAACGCACTGCACTTGGTAGTCTGACAAGTATCACTCAGTTAAATTAAAGTTTCCCCTGGGCAAGCAGGAAGCCTCTCCCAGGAGCACCAGACCTCTCATGTGAGTGTGACCTAAAATGTGTTCTCACACCACCCACAAGCTGAAGATCAAGTTCAACTACATTTGGATCCCAGTGATCGCTCATCACAGCTTTTACTAATCAACAATTAATCAATAATATGCAAATAGATGAGATATCATTCAGCATGTATATCACCCTTCCAGTTTGTGCCATATGTTTTGTACCAAGGCAAATGGCATCCAGAGCAAAGTGACATTTGAGTTGATCCTTACAAGGAACAAAGAACACTCTTTTTAAATGTAAAACCACCTTTTTCTGTCTCATACACCACAACCACTGAATGTGAGGGCATAACAACTCAATCAATAGGAATAAAGCCTGAAGTGTTTCATCCTGTGAACTATTTACATTTTATCTTACAATATGCGTGCCTGAAAAGACTGTATGAAGAGATTGCTTAAAATCAAAAAGAGAGCTATGAAGTTCTGGTCCAAGTTCATAAGCCAGCGTGAACTACAACAGCAAGCTTGCAATTTTGATCAAGAGAGGGTACGGACCTGATAGAAACTAAAATGATGGCTATTTCCAAATGGAAAATCCTAAGCCAATATCTGAGCTAACTTGACAATAAAAGGAGAAATATTTTAGCCTTAAAAGTGAGAAAACGGCACAGTACAATTCATACTAGGATTGCTTCATTTTCTCCTTTCCATCCACATATAATCCTTCTCTTTGGAGTGAACTGTGAGGCTGCCCTTGGTCCATTTTGGATGCTGTAGTGATTTGAATGAGAATGACTTCCATAAGCTCATATATTTAAATGCTTAGTCACCAGAGAATGGAACTGTTTTGAGAAGAACTAGAAGATGTGGCCTTTGCAGAAGAGGCTGTCACTGAGGTGAGCTTTGAGGTTTCAAAAGTCCATGCCAGGCCCAATTATTCTCTGCCCACTGCCTATGAATCAAGATGTAAAGCTCTCAGCGACTACTGTAGCTCTATACTTGTCTGCTTCCTACCATGATGACCATGAACTAAAATTGTACTCAAGCCCCAATTAAATTCTTTCTTTTTTAAAAGTTGCCTTGGTCATAGTATCTCTTCCCAGCAGAACAATGACTACTACAGATGATGAATCAGTCTTTGATTTTTACATTTGGATCCTGGACCATAAAATGTCACAGTAGTTTTGTGACATTTTACTACTCTTAGCTTTCCAAAGAAGAGATACAAATGTCACCTGAGAACTCTAAAATACCAACATGTATATCAGTTGTTAATAGATCAATGACGGGAACATCTGTCATCTCAGTCCTCATGAAAGAAGTAACAATTTCACTAATAATACAGTATAAGTAATAATTTTGTGATTAGCATATTATTATTGGCAGGCATAAAAATCATACCATATATATATACACACACACACACACACATATATACATATATATATATATATATAATGTGTGTATACATATATACATATACATATATATATGTTTCTACATAGTATTCACTAGTATAACTCCTGATAAATTATTGTTCTGACTCATGTTCACTGTTTTGTTGTAGTTTTTATATTACCAAAGTATATGCTACTAACCATATAAGGTTAAATGGCTCTGTGTATATACAGCAACATGGTGAACACTTGTACTTCAATTAAAACCAGATCTCTGGATGTCTTTTATGCATCTGGTCCCCAGTCATATGAGGATAAATGGCAGCCCCCTTCTCTGTATCAGTGTAAGCATGTCTATTCTTAGACTATAAAATATGTGCCTTAGGTGTCAGAGACTGGATTGCTGGCTTGTCACAGCTGCAGCCTGCTGGGTTTACTTTGTGTGGTCTGTGAGCAGAGCATTCAAGCTTTCCCTCCCAGCTGTTCATTGCTTTGAGGAAGGGGGCTCATACAGGCTTATCAATTCTCTTTCTGCTCCTTGTGGTCAATCGGAAGGATTAGAAAGAGGCAGACTCAGGGTAGCGGTTCAATAACTTTGGGAGAATTTGCTTTTTAAAATGTTGGGTAGAAACTGGCTTAAGGAAAACCATCTGAAAATTCATGTTCGCATTTGTTCACTCACATTAACAACTTAGAATATAATCACTTGATGGACTCGGAGGTTGTCCAGTTATGCGGAAAAGTATTTTCTTGTTTTTTCAAACAAAAAGTATAAACATTTCCATTTATAGAGTATAATTTAATTTAGATAAGAATAGTATTCTTCTTAAAGACCGCTGTTGTTAAAACCAATTCAAAATAAAATAGTTATAAAAATAAGACATGAATCTTTATTGAGTTACAAATGGGAAATGAATTTTCAAGTGCATGAATGCCCTGTGCCAAGTTTCTATCTCCTGACACCTTGAGAATTACTCTAATCCTACCCTAACTCAGGTCTGTATACAAATTAGATGTCCTCATGAAAATCCCAGTTCCTCCAGCTTTGATTCACTTTAATGATTGGGCTTACTCATTTGTTCACTAAAGCTCTTATAATTAATGAATGGAAAATACAGTTCCTATAAAATTTATAATAATAAAATGCTTCCTAATTTTCTCTGGTTTTTTCCTACCATTTATGTCTATAAACCAGCTTACCCATCACTAACAGAGTAGTTGACATACAAAAGATCACTCTACCAATAACAAAAGTATTACTTGGAGAAAATTTACTGTAACTCAGTCAACTCTATTCTCTAGTGACTGAGAGCTATTTGTGTTTGTTAAAATGCACAGTATGTTACATACACACACCATGTAACCAGTATGGCTACAAAAAATTTTTCTAAAAGAAATATTTGCTTTTATTATTCTGGGAAGTGACACATCTTTAATTTCAAAATGTTCTACTGAAGACCATTTTTGTCTTCCATTTAGAGAAAAACTGTCCATATCCTTTGAACTTATTTTGAAATCCATGACATAGTTAAAAAGTTTTCCTCTCCTTAACATTGGCATTAGTTGCTGTGCAGAATGTTTCAGTGTATACGAGGTGTAGTCTTAATGCAAGTATTTGGTAACCTGGCAATACCTTACAGTAGCAGCCACTCTGATATCTTGCAATCAATGCTAGTATATTTTAACTAGAACATGGGTGTGTATTTTCTTGTGAGAAAACAGGAATGCGATGTCTGCAATCTCAATATTGTGGGCTACTTCTTTAGAGTCTTTAAAAAAAAATGATTAGATTTTTGAGAATTTCATACAATATATTTTATCATATCCTTCCTCACCCCAGTTCCTCCCAGATCCTCCCACTTTGCCCTATGCATCCAACTTCATGTTGTCTCAAAAAAGAAAAAGGAAGAAAGAAAAAATAAAGAGGAAAAATAAAGAAACAAAGAAACAGACAAGATAAAAAGAAGAAAAAGAAAAGAAAAAAGTACACATAGTAAAGTCTGATTTGTGTTCACCAACTACTTCTTACTATAAGGTCTACATGGAAGATCGATAATATGGATCTCCATCATTTCATTGAGAAAACTTATTTTTCTTCTCTCAGCAGCAATAAATTTCAGATAGATTCTTGGCTAGGGGTGAAACTTGGTACCCACCCCGCCTTCTCTAGATAGGTTTCTTATTTGATTCCATTTCTACAGAGATAGTATGCTGTCAGCACCAGGTCTTGTCACTGAGGTAGAAAGATTTTATGAGCAGCAAAAGAGTCTTCTCAAATACTAATATATGAAATGCTTAGTGAAAATAGAATTTCATTTCACTTTACAGTAGACTATGCGATAGCTGACCCAAACTAGAAATTGTTTTGCTACTTTGGTGTTGAATAAGTTGAGTTCAATTTATTTGATCTTGCCAAATACAAGCTGAGTGAATGCAATGTATAAACTCTGATTTTACAGGCTCTCTCATAAATGTGAGGTGGATTTGTCAGAGACTTTTATCCTCTTAGAGAATGAGAGTTCATGGAGATCTTTTGTCTGTAAGTGCTTAAACAATTCTTGTATTTAAAAAATACGAGAGAGAGAGAGAGAGAGAGAGAGAGAGAGAGAGAGAGAGAGAGAGAGAGAGAGAGAGAGAAAAGAAAGAAGGAGGGAGGGAAGGA
>NW_021605555.1:1686375-1749433 GCF_004785775.1 Grammomys surdaster | reverse complement strand
AGGGGAGGAGAAGGAAGAGAAAAGAACTGTAGGAAGTTACTCCATTCATCCTGACTCTAAAGACACCAATATGAGGATTAGACATTGGAACAATCTGTATGATTATAGGGTTTGGAGATGTGTTTGTCATTGCCTCTGTGTTTTCCAATGGATTACTTGTGACTGCGATAAAGAAACTGTCTATAATAGCTAAACAAAGGGGCAGTCATTTCGGTCTGTGTTTGAACTTCAAGCCCGCTGTGCAAATCAAACAAAATGGTATCCAGCTGCTTACTTACTCCAGCTATAAAACAGCTTGATCTTGTGATTCTGTGTATATCTATAAACATATCCATAAACCACTGTAGCATGAGAAAATTGAGGTTCCATTGCATCACAACCAGGAAATGTAAGGTAGGACTGCCAAGTTAAACTCAGAACCTTCTCCCCACCATCAACAGTACAGCAGTACCCTTCATTTCAATGTTCATTGATGCTGACTATTCATACTATATTTGAGCATCCAGTAATGAATAACAGACAGGATTCCAAAGTTACAGAGAGCCATTCTTCCTAAGGGTCCAGTGTACTCTACCCCATCCCTTCCCACTTCATGTATCTAATCTTCAGGTGCAAGGCTTGGGAACCTGGGAAAGCCTCAACATACAATGCACTATTTCCATGCCATAGCATTCCACAAGTAGCATTTCATCTGAGTGACCTAAATCACTGGATTCATAGAAAGTCTGTGCAAATTTACAAATCTTCTCAGTAGAATTTATGAGAATACATATGATCACATTTTTAAAAATACTCAGAAGGAAAACACAGAAAAATAAATGGTAAAAAATGATGTTTTCAACTTTGCTGAATACAAACCCTGGGCCTTAGGAATGAAAATAATATCTCAACCTTGTCTACTTTATCCTGAATGAAGATACACCATTAAGTTACAATCTCATAATTTACCTACTTTCCCTATCCTAACCTGATTTCTACTCTCCTGAACCTTAAACATACAAAAAGAGTTCCTAGAATTTGTACCAGTTTCTGCACAGGAAGGGGACCTCTTTGTTGAAGCTATCTTAGCCAGTAGAACTGAGTCTAATGTAAGCAATTAGGCAAAACTGCATAATGTTCAGTTGGTACATGGTTTTATACCCAGAAGTAAACAAACTCAGAGTTTGGGGTGTTGGCAGTATAGTCAGCTTCTCCACGCCAGATGTCTAACACTTTAGATGATTCATGCTGGCTACAGACTTAGTGACATAGTTCTTTCTTTTCTCCTCTCTCTCTCCTCCCCATCCCCCACTGTCTTTCTTTTTTTTTTATTGGATATTTTATTTACATTTCAGATGTGATCCCCTTTCCCCATTTCCCTCCCACCCAGGAACCCCTTATCCCACCCCCCTCCTCTTACTTCTATGAGGGTGTGCCCCCCCACTCCCACCTCCCCACCCACAAATTCCCCAACACTGGATCATCCAGCCTTCATTAGACCAAGGACTTCCTCTCCCACCTATGCCCAACAATGCCATCCTTCTCTGTGTTCCAGCATTTTTATGAGTGAAAAGGTAAGGCTGAAAATAAAGAACTGAAGTCGTAAGAAAACATTAAGTATTGCTGAAAGGCAAGCAGCTACTGTCTGGTGCCCCAAAATGCACAAATCAGCTTCAGCCTTCTTTTGTTGATCTTGGATAACACTCTTTGGCATAATCAATTTGGGATGGTTTCCTTTTCTAACCTTTTTAATCTCTGTGTGATGAGATAGAAGGAGATTGGCAGAACAGTCCTTCAAGGATCCTGAGCATGTCATCCAACCAAACACACTTATCTCTATGTGTTCCTTTAAACGGATCAAACACAAAGCCAGCTGACTGGTGACTAAACCGTCAAGAATGAGCACAGAAAATAAAGCACAACACCAGAGACAGTGTTAGGAACGTGATCTCATTATCCCACTAGAAGTAAACACTGTATTTATTCCATTTCTCTCACATAGACTAAGACACCAACATAACTGAAATTTGCTGATTTTCTTAAAACCAATGATGCAAATTTTGGTTTAGTCACATTTATTGATACACATCTATGTGGACTTAACAAAACTAGTATTTTATTTCCACAGATCTTATTCTTCTTACTCCCACCCAAGTTTCTACGTCTTTCTCCTAATTAATTTTGAATGGATTCTGACATTCTTACCCTGGTAAAAGAAGCAATTTTTTTTAAAAAAAATTCTAGATATTTATAGACCTAAGTACATATAAATATATATTTTTAACTGGGATTTACACTTATTATATTTTTTTCTGCTTCTGCAGAATTGCAACCCCTGCTCTTGACTTAAAATCCAGTTGTTAGTTGTGAATTCCAGAGGTCTATGCACAAACACATGCACTCATACACACATACCACCTGAGAATCTTACACATTTCACAGCCTGAAGCATCATTCCTCAGCATATGAAATGAAAGAGCTAGGATAAGAAATCTGCACACTCCTAGGTATTTGAGATTTTGCTGCTGTTTTGTTGGTAGTGATTAGTTTCTGTTGAACTCCAGGTGCAGAGTTAAATTAATCACAGTCTGAAGTCTTGATCACCAGTGGTCTTGGCAAGGCTTCCCACACTTAGTATTTATTCCCATTTGGCTCCATTTCCCCTCCCCCACTTGGGTGGCTGTTATAAGGCATTTAATGGTGGCTTTTATAAGTGCACCTTAGAAGATATTTTCTATCAACATTATCCATCCCGTTTAATTTAAAAAACAAAAGCAAATCAAAACATCTATTCCTTTAGCTTTTAAAATTTCAAATTGTATCTTGTGCTCCTTAAAAACAAAATAATTTTCCCTTAAATATTTTTACTGTTAGAAATGAGTAAACTGCATGGTAGTGATGTCCAGTCCATTCACTTGAATTTCTCTCTCTCTCAGTCCTAATTTTCTTCCTTCCCTTGCTCTCATTTATCTTACAGTTCTTTTATCCTTCAGGATGTTGCCCAAACCCAATGAAAATTGCACAAACTATTTACTATTTAGTATTTATTTACTATTTATTTAACTATTTGTTTTTATTTATTTATTTACTATTTATAAATAAAACTATTTATTTGTATTAGTATTGGCTAATACATGGCTGGAGCCAGGAAATTCCAAAATAAAATTTTCTTAACAAACTACATTTATCATAACTTTTTATTTGCGTATTCTTCTTCACCCATCTCCTATGTGGTGTTGCTTATAGAAAAACACATGATGGCTTACTTGAAACTGTGCTAAATAATTGGGAAAGCAGAGAAAAATACATGCTTCGGAAGGCCTTCATTCAAGTTAGCCTATTAAGGTTCGAGAAAAAAATGTATAGCTGTTAAAGATAATGACAGTGTTTGGTAAATCTTACATGTCTCTTACTTTAGCAAGACCATTGGGGTTAAG
This sequence comes from Grammomys surdaster, assembly GCF_004785775.1. Classification (NCBI taxonomy): domain Eukaryota; kingdom Metazoa; phylum Chordata; class Mammalia; order Rodentia; family Muridae; genus Grammomys; species Grammomys surdaster. The sequence goes on along the minus strand of NW_021605555.1, from coordinate 1,746,017 downwards.
GTAATCAAGTTTCACTATAAACTCATTCCATTTTCTCCACTAATTCATTAATATTCCTAATCTATGGATAAGAAATTCAAGACATAAGAGTGGTGATTACCAGTAATTAAATGATTGTCAAGACTCTACCCAGCAGCTGACTGAGACAGACACAGATATTCACAGACGAACATTAAACGGAAGTCAGGGACCCATATGGAAGAGGTAGGGAAAGGACTGAAGGACAAGAAGGGGACTACAACCCCATAGGAGGACCAAGAGTGTCAATTAACCTGGACCCCTGAGAGCTCCCATTGACTGAGCCATCAACCAAAAAGCATGCATGGGTTGGACCGAGGACCCCACATATGTAGCAGATATGCCTTGCCTGATCCTGTAAAGACTGAATTGACCATGGTGGAAGGGGAGGGGGAAGCACCCTCTCAGAGGAAAAGGGATGGGAGCATAGCAGAGAGGAACTCTGTGAGAGGGAACCAAGAAGGGGGCAGCATTTCAGATGTAAATGAGTAAATTAAGAATAAAAAAAACCTCCCTCTTCCGCCCCTCCCTTGGTACTTTTTGCTGGGGAAGACTCCTAGCTGATCTGCGCCCTTGAAGACACCATAGCCTGACCCATCCTAAAGGAAGCACTCCACTCAGAGGGGGTAAAAAAACCTCCCCCCAAACCAGAAGCCCTAGAGCTGCAGCTGGGAGCCTGGGTCACTCAGGACCCATCAAGCACCAAAACCCCACCCTCCCAAATACCACTTCCCTTCTGCCTCTCTGTTTGGTCCTTGTTGCTGAGGCCAACTCCTAGCTGGTCTATCCATGCGAAGACACTGTATCCTGACCCATCCTAGAGGAACCACTGCACTCAGAACAGTTGAGGAAGCTGGACTCCCAGGAGATCTAACATGCCCAGGATCATAGGATTTCAGAATTCCAGAGGCAACCTGAATCCCAGGAGCTCTTCTACCCAGGAGCTCAGGATCACAGGATCACAGAGATAGCTGGACTCTGAGGAGTTCTGACACAAGCAACAAAACAGGAGAGACAGGCACCACTCAGAGATAGGGAGTGCAGGTAGCACTAGAGAAAACCAGATGGCAAAGGCAAACACAAGAACAAAAGCAACAGAAACCAAGGTTACCTGGCGTGATCAGAACCCAGTTCTCCCACCATAGCAAGTCCTAGACATCCCATCACATTGGAAAAGCACAATTCAGATTTAAAATCACTCCTCATGATGATGATAGAGGACATTAAGAAGGACATAAATAACTCCCTTAAAGAATTACAGGAGAGCACAGGTAAACAGGCAGAAGCCCTTAAAGAGGCTTAATAATCTCTTTAAAAGAATTGCAAGAAAACACAACCAAACAAGTGAAGGAATTAAACAAAATGATCCAGGGGCTAAAAATGAAAGTAGAAACAATAAAGAAATCTTAAAGGTAGACTACCCTGGAGATAGAAAACCTAGGAAAGAGATCAAGAGTTATAGATGCAAGCATCAACAACAAAATACAAGAGATAGAAGAAAGAATCTCAGGTGCAGAAAATACCATGGAAAACATTGACACAAGTGTCAAAGAAAATGCAAAATGTAAAAAACCCCTAACCCAAAACATCCAGGAAATCCAGGACACAATGAGAAGACCAAACCTAAGGATAATAGGCATAGATGAGAATGAAGATTCCCAACTTAAAGGGCCAGTAAATATCTTCAACAAAATTATTGAGGAAAACCTTCCTAACCTAAAGAACAAGATGCCCATAAATATACAAGAAGCCTACAGAACACCAAATAGACTAGACCAGAAAAGAAATACCTCCCATCAAATAATAATCAAAACATCAAATGCACAAAACAAAGAAAAAATACTAAAAGCAGTAAGGGAAAAAGGTCAAGTAACATATAAAGGCAGACCTATAAGAATTATACCAGACTTCTCACCAGAGACTATAAAAGCCAGAAGAGCCTGGACTGGCATCATACAAACCCTAAGAGAACACAAATGCCAGCCCAGACTACTATACCCAGCAAAACTCTCAATCACTATAGACAGTGAAATGAAGATATTCCACGACAAAACCAAATTTGCACAATATCTTCACACAAACCCAGCACTTCAAAGGATAATTGATGGAAAACGCCAACACAAGGAGGGAAACTACAACATAGAAAAAGCAAGAAACTAATCTTCCAAAAAACCCCAAAAGAAGATAGCTACACAAACATAATTCCACCTCTAATAACAAAAATAACAGAAAGCAACAATCATTTGTCCTTAATATCTCTTAACATCAGTGGATTCAATTCTCCAATAAAAAGACATAGACTAACAGAATGGATAAGTAAACAGGACCCAGAATTTTGCTGCATACAGGAAATGCACCTCAGTGACAAAGACAGACACTACCTCAAAGTAAAAGGCTAGAAAATTTTCCAAGCAAATGGTCCCAAGAAACAAGCTGGACTAGTCATTCTAATATTGAATACAATAGACTTTCAACCAAAAGTTATCAAAAAAGATAAAGAAGGACACTTCATACTCTTCAAAGGGAAAATCTACCAAGATGAACTCTCAATTCTGAATATCTTTGCTCCAAATCCAAGGGCAACCACATTCATAAAAGAAATCTTACTAAAGCTCAAAGCACAAATTGGACCTCACACAATAATAGTGGGGGACTTTAACACCCTACTCTCAGAAATGGACAGATCATGAAAACAGATACTAAACAGAGACACAGTGAAAGTAACAGGAGTTATGAACCAAATGGATTTAGCAGATATCTATAGAACATTTCATCCTAAAACAAAAGAATATATCTTTTTCTCAGCACCTCATGGTACCTTCTCCAAAATAGACCCTATAATTGGTCACAAAACAGGCCTCAACAGATACAAAAAGGTTGAAATAATCCCTTGCATCCTATCAGATCACCACAGACTAAGGTTGGTCTTCAATAAAAACAATGAAAAGCCTACATATATGTGGAAACTGAACAACACTCTACTCAATGATAACTTGGTCAAGGAAGAAATAAAGAGAGAAATTAAAGACTTTTTAGAATTTATTGAAAATAAAGGCTCCTCATACCAAAATTTATGGGACACAATGAAAGCAGTGCTAAGAGGAAAACTCATAACTCTAAGTGCCTACAAAAGGAAACTAGAGAGAGCATACATTAGCAACTTGACAGCACACCTGAAAGCTCTAGAACAAAAAGAAGCAAATACATCCAAGAGGAGTAGAAGGCAGCAAATAATCAAACTCAGGACTGAAATCAACCAAGTAGAAACAAAAAGAACTATACAAAGTATCAACAAATCCAGGAGCTGATTCTTTGAGAAAATCAACAACATAGATAAACCTTTAGCTGAACTAACCAGAAGCCACAAAGACAGTGTCCAAATTAATAAAATCAGAACTGAAAAGGGAGACATAACAACAGAAACTGAGGAAATTTTAAAAAATCATCAGATCCTTCTACAAAGACATATATTCAACAAAACTGGAAAATCTGGATGAAATGAACAACTTCCTAGACAGATACCAGGTACCAAAGTTAAATCAGGAGCAGATAAACCATCTAAACAGTCCCATAACCCCTAAAGAAATAGCAGCAGTCATTAAAAGTCTCCCCACCAAAAAAAGCCCAGGACCAGATGGTTTTAGTGCAGAATTCTATCAAACTTTGAAGGAAGACCTAATATCAATTCTCTTCAAACTATTCCATGAAATAGAAACAGAAAGAACACTACCCAATTCATTCTATGAAGCCACAATCACGCTCATACCTAAACCTCACAAAGACCCAACAAAGAAAGAGAACTTCAGACCAATCTCCCTTATCAATATCCATGCAAAAATACTCAATAAAATTCTAGCAAACCGAATCCAAAAACACATCAAAAAAATCATCCATCATGATCAAGTAGGCTTTATCTCAGGAATGCAGGGATGGTTCAATATTCAGAAATCCATCAATGTAATCCACTATATAAACAAACTCAAAGAAAAAAACCACATGATCATCTCACTAGATGCTGAGAAAGCATTTGACAAAATTCAACATCCCTTCATGGTAAAAGTCCTGGAAAGATCAGGAATTCAAGGCCTATACCTAAACATAATAAAAGCAATATATATCAAGCCAGTAGCCAACATCAAACTAAATGGAGAGAAATTTGAAGCAATCCCACTAAAATCAGGGACTAGACAAGGCTGCCCACTCTCTCCCTACCTATTCAATATAGTACTGGAAGTCCTAGCCAGAGCAATTAGACAACAAAAGGAGATCAAAGGGATACATATTGGAAAGGAAGAAGTCAAAATTTCACTATTTGCAGATGATATGATAGTATACTTGAGTGACCCTAAAACTTCCACCAGAGAACTCCTAAACCTGATAAACAACTTCAGCAAAGTGGCTAGATATAAAATCAATTCAAACAAATCAGTAGCCTTCCTCTACTCAAAGGATAAACAGGCTGAGAAAGAAATTAGGGAAATCACACCCTTCACAATAGTCACAAATAATATAAAATACTTTAGTGTGAATCTAACCAAGCAAGTGAAAGATTTTTATGACAAGAACTTCAAGTCTCTGAAGAAAGAAATTGAAGAAGCTCTCAAGATCTCCCATGCTTGTGGATTAGCAGGATTAATATAGTAAAAATGGCCATCTTGCCAAAAGCAATCTACAGATTCAATGCAATCCTCATCAAAATTCCACCTCAATTCTTCATAGAGATAGAAAGAGCAATTTTCAAATTCATTTGGAATAACAAAAAACCCAGGATAGCAAAAACTATTATCAACAATAAAAGAACTTCAGGGGGAATCACCATCCTTGACCTTAAGCTGTACTACAGAGCAATAGTGATAAAAACTACCTGGTATTATTAGTAGAGACAGGCAGGAAGATCAATGGAATAGAATTGAAGACCCAGAAATGAACCCACACTCCTATGGTCACTTGATCTTTGACGAAGGAGCTAAAACCATCCAGTAAAAAAAGGACAGCATTTTCAACAAATGGTGCTGGTTCAATTGGAGGTCAGCATGTGGAAAAATGCAAATCGATCCGTTCTTATCTCTTTGTTCAAAGCTCAAGTCTAAGTGGATAAAGGACCTTCACATAAAACCAGATACACTGAAACTAATAGAAGAGAAGGTGGGGAAGAACCTCAAATACTTGGGCACAGGGGAAAAGTTCCTGAACAGAACACCAATGGTTTATGCTCTAAGATCAAGAATTGACAAATGGGACCTCATAAAATTGCAAAGCTTCTGTAAGCAAAGGACATTGTCAACAGGATAAAACGGCAACCAACAGATTGGGAAAAGATCTTTACCAATCCCACATCTGATAGAGGGCTAATATCCAATATATACAAAGAACTCAAGAAATTAGACTCCAGACAACCAAATAACCCTATTAAAAATGGGGTACAGAGCTAAACAAAGAATTCTTTACTGAGAAAACTCGAATGGCTGAGAAGCACCTAAAGAAATGTTCAACATCCTTAGTCATCAGGGAAATGCAAATCAAAACAACCCTGAGATTCCACCTCACACCAATCAGAATGGCTAAGGTCAAAAACTCAGGTGATAGCATGTGTTGGCATGGATGTGGAGAAAGATGAACACTCCTCCATTGTTGGTGCAATTGTAAGCTGATACAACTACTCTGGTAATGAATCTGCCATTTCCCAAGAAAATAGGATATAGCATTACCTGAGGACCCAGCTATACCACTCCTGGGCATAAAACCAGAAGATGCTCCAACATATATCAAGGACACATGCTCCACTATGTTCATAGCAGCCTTATTTATAATAGCCAGAAGCTAGAAAGAATCCAGATGTCCTTCAACAGAGAAAAAGATAGAGAAAATGTGGTACATTTATACAATGAAGTATTACTCGGCTATTAAAAACAATGCATCCATGAAATTCTTAGGCAAATGGATAGAACTAAAAAATATCATCTTGAGTGAGGTAACCCAATCACAAAAGAACACACATGGTATGTACTCACTGATAAGTGGATATTAGCCCAAAAGCTCACAATACCCAAGATTCAACACACAGACCACATGAAGCTCCTGAAGAAGGAAGACCAAAATGTGAGTTCTTCAGTTCTCCTTAGAAGGAGTAACAAAATATTTCTTCTTAAGAGTATTTTTGCGAGGTGGGAGTGGGTGGGTGGGTGTGGGTACATCCTCACAGAAGCACGAGGAGGAGTGATGGGATAGGTGTTTCTTGGTGGGGGGAATGGGGAAAGGGGTAACATCTTAGGAAATATGGAGACAAAGTGTGGAACAGAACTGAAGGAGGGGTCATCTGGAGACTACTCCACCTGGGTATCCATCCCGTGTGTAGTCACCAAAGGCAGACTCTGATGTGGATGCCAGGAAGTACATGCTGACAGAAACCTGATATAGCTGTCTCCTTAGGGGACTGCTAGAGCCTGACATATACAGAAGCGAATGCTGACAGCTAACCATTGAACTGATCATGGGGTTCCCAATGGAGGAGTTAGAGAGAAGACTGAAGGTGCTGAAGGGGTTTGTGGACCTATGGGAAGAGCAACAATACCAACCAACCAGAGCTCCCAGGGTCTAAATCACCAGCCTGGGAACACATAGGGAGGGACTCATGGCTCCAGCTGTATATGTAAGGGAGGATGACCTTGTTGGGCATAGGTGGGAGATAAGGTCCTTATTCCCTGAAGACTGGATCCCCCAGTGTGGGGGAATTTGAGGGTGGGGAGGTGGGAGTGGGTGGGTGTGTGGGTGGGTAGATGGGAGCACATCCTCTTAGAAGCAGGAGGATGGGGGATTGGATGGAGGTTTCTGGGGGAGATAGGCAAAGGGGATAACATCTGAAATGTAAATTAAATATCCATTAAAAATTAATTTAAAAAAATTGAAAGTGTAGCCCTGTTGGAATAGGTGTGACCTTGTTGGAGTAGGTATGTCTCTGTGGGCTTTAAGACCCTAATCCTAGCTGCCTAGAAGCCAGTCTTCTGCTAGGAGCCTTAAGATGAAGATGTAGATCTCTCAGCTCTTCCAGCACCATTCTTGCCTAGATGCTGCCATGTTCCTGCTTTGATGATAATGGACTGAACCTGTAAGCCAGCCCTAATTAAATGTTGTCCTTATAATAGCTGCCTTGGTCATGGTGTCTGTTCACATCAGTAAAACCCTAACTAAGACAACAGGTAATAATGAATGTCTGAGGACATGGACTTAGAGGAAACCCAGAATTCAAAGAACTGAGCAAACTATAGAGACCTATGAAAAGTTTCTGAGATCCTCCTATAGAGCATGTCTCTCCCTCCTGAGAAGAGAGTCGATGCAAGACATCTGGGTTCAAGGACATAGTGCCCAGGGCCCAAGTTAACAGCTACCACCTGATAGCTACAATATGGGCAATATTGAAAGATGGATAGGAGGGCAAAAGACAGAAAAGAGGGAGAGAGAAGGAAGATTTGAGAAGGGAGAAAAGGATGGATAGAGGGAGGAAATTTTGAGCTAGCTTCAATGCCTGATGGGCCATATGTAAGATTGAAAGGACCTATGTTACCTTGAATTCCTGTGCTGGATAATTTTAACTGTCAATTTTATAGGGTCTTGAATCACTTGGGAAGAGAATTTCAACTGAGGAACTGTCTAAATATGTGTGCTGGGAGCGAGGATTGTGGGTGAGGTGGGGTCTTGATTGTTGATATAGGGAGACCCAACCCAAAGTGAACAGTACCCTTCCCTCATTTGAAGTCATGGACTGTGTGAAAGCAGGGAAAGCTAGCTGAGTGTGTAACAAACAAACAAGCACCCAAACATTTATTCTTCCTCTCATCTTGACTGTGATCAGAGTAGGCTTTATGTTCCTACTCTGAGTCCTCCATAGTAATGGGCTCACCTGAAACAAAAAAAAAATCAAATAAACCCTTTCTTCCCAAAAATAAAAAATAAAAAGACTGCATTTTATAAACAATATAATGTGGGGATGAATATGGAGGAACATGCAATTAATGTATTAGCATTAATTCCTTTAAATAATTGCTATGAACCCAAAATTGAAACTTATAATGGCTATTCTTGATTGTCAACTTGACTACATCTGGAATTAACAACTGAAACCCAAATGGCTAGGTATACCTCTGACAGACTTTTTCTTAATTAAATCATTTGAAGTGGGAAGAACCACTTCTAATCTGGATCTTTAAAATAGAGCCATCTATAATGTGAACCATATCTCCTGGTGGCAGCCTATATAAAAGACAAGGAAGAAGGAAGCTTGTTCCCTTTTCTTGCTTGCTGTCACTCTAGCTGACAAAGCCATCCATCCTTCATAACATTAGAGCCAACTCCTTTGAAGACCAGCTGAGACATCCAGCCTCTTGGCCTAAACAACTATTGAATTATTGGACCTTCCATTGATAGACAGCTATTGTTGGACTAGCTGGACCACAGCCTATAATGATATATTTATTATATTATACTTATTATATTATATTTATTATTAAATATATAATATAAATATATTAAGTAATTATATTACACAATTACATATTATATAGTAATAATATCCATTGTAATAAACCCCATATGTATAAATATATTTATATGTTCATTCTATAAGTTTTATTCCTCTAGTGAACCCTAACTAATCAGGACCCTTTTGTTTTACTACAGCTACAACTGTTTCTACTGCAAGCTATGCACCTTATTAGTGAGCCACATACTGGACTCAATATTTAGATCAAATGTAAAAATGTTAGTACATATTTGTTATCATAATTGTCCACAATGACTAAATTTTAGTATCCAGTTCCCAGTATTATGGACATAAAATATGATGCAGAATTTGCCTCTGATTTGAAGATAGACTCTCGAAGATACACATAATAGTCTGTTTGATCCACTATGTGAAAAAGCTGTTCAGTGAAGTTCACAGAATCAAGAAAGTACTATTTGGAAGATACTTACTAGAAGTTTAAATGGGCACACTAGAAATGAACACTAACCTAATGAAGCCATAATTTGGATACTTAGGCCATTTAATGCCATGAATCAATATTTGCAAGGTTATAAAAACATCATAACAAAATAGACACAATATAGAAACAAATACTGGTCCAGAGACTCTGAAAGGTCATCTCTGGGTCACCCATGTGCTGGAGCAGTATCTTATGGTTTGCTTCCCTGCTGCCCTGAGGTACACATTAACTTCAACTGAAACAAATTTCTGAGATCCCTCAGGAATGAGTTTAAGCAATTTCCCTTCTTTCTTCAGTTGCAGTATGTTGACATTAATTAATACCTAATTCCTGAAGTGTGTACAGGTTGCAACAACAGACAGACAGGCAGGATTTTGGAGTAGATTGGGCACACGTTCTCCTGGCACAGTTCCAGGAGATAGGGTACCTCCCACCTGCTGCTCTGAGGATCAGGTCTTCTTCAGGCCAGTTCAGACTCATGAATAGACCCAAAAACTTTAACAGAGACCAGGAAATGTTTCTACTCAACAATACAATAACCACTTGATTTAAAACTGAGGCAGCCTGAGTAACTAACCAAAATCTAGGTAGAAGAAACTGGCTTAATGAGGACACATGAAGACTGAGCAAGTACACACAACAGCTACATTCTAGGAGCTGAAATTGGTACTTTAAATTTACATATCTCTTCATGTATCCATGTTCTCATATCTCACCAACATCATCTACATTTAAGTGAAAATTAGCTTTATAAAAATGAAAATCATCGTATCAGTTAGGTCATGCTTAGAAAGAAAGTGTGGGAGACAAAAGAGTATTTCCATCCAATATGGGAATTGTTTCCTTGGTCAAAGAGCTATGAGCTCCTGTGGTGTTTCAGAATGCCACCAAAAATGTGGAATTTAGTTTGCTATTAACCAGGTATTATGTTAAAACCATATTTTATAAAACATTTTATTTTAGAAAAAAATGAGATAGACAGTAAACAAGTCAACAGCAAATGCAGAGGGAAGATAATAAAAATTGTGCTTTAAAAAAGGTAAACAGTGGGTATCAATTACTTGAACCCCCCTCCCAAGAGAGGTGAGTTCTTTCTCACCTCTCTTTAATAAACCTATATTCTCTCTGCTCAAAGGAGACAAAGGTGATCAGTGAGAATCTTGAGATAATAAAACTATATGCAGGAACCCAATCAGAACAACAACAAAAACAATATGGGTGTATAGGCTGCCACATTTATGAACATTAAAGATACAAGTGCACAAAATAACAGTACACATATTTTAGGAATACATACAAACACACAGATTCATGATAAACAAATCTGGGTTATTTTTGTTGAGAAGAAAATTGTCAAGGTAAATGAGGCTGGGACATGCTTTATAAGCAAACAAGAGAAGAGCTTTTTCAGGACTAGCAGTAATAGGCTGTGAGGTGAGAAATGTAGCTAGCTTAGCTCTGCATCTAATTTTTAATAATGCATCAATATTTTGAGATCTGGGTAAAAGACAGATGCTATGTGTTCTTTTATATATAGATGTTAGTTTTTGAGCCTTTGAATGGCATGCTATTATTTGAATAACCAAAGAGATTAGGTATACAGTAAGAAACTTGGGTAAGAGGATCTCCCAAGGAAAGGTAAATTGAATATATAGTTATAAAGAAACGGAGGTAACTGGAGAGGGAGAGTCAAATGAACAGTAGGAGAGAAGAGAGATGTAAAGGAAGGAAAGTGGAAAGGGACAGTTAACACCAAGGGCCATTTGAGGGGGATCCTATGGAAACCTAATGCATAGAATGTTTTTATATGAAAGAAATATACATGAGATTGTCAAAAACTGCAACAGATAAAGGCCCCAACTTAGTTACCTCGCACCAGCAAATGAAATATCCAGTGGTAAGAACAGATTGAGTTGTTGGCCAAAGAGGCTGCATGGAAACCCTTAAACAACTCAGGGTATTGCCAAGGCTATTGGTTCCTCTCCACAAACTGATGGTAAAGTCCTATTGCTGAAGACTATATATCACATTGAACATGAGCAGGAAGGAGTAAATTGGGGTTCACCTAGAGTCCCCACTGACTAGTGTTCATGGTACTAGAAGTTACTCTGCACACTACCAGAGGGGAAAGGGAAACATAAACCCTGCTATAAACCCTTTGATCTACAAAGTTGACCCACCTGCATGTGCAAGTAGAATAGTAGCACAAACATTTGAGTTATTGTGATGGTTTGTATATGCGTGGGGCAGGGAGTGTCACTATTAGGAGGTGTGGCTTTGTTGCAATAGGTGTGTTACTGTGGGTGTGGGCTTTAAGACCCTAGTCCTAACTGCCTGGAAGTGAATCTTCTCCTAGCAACCTTCAGATAAAGACGTAGAACACTCAGCTTCTTCTGCACCATGCCTGCCTGGACAAGGCCATGCTTCCACCTTGATGATAGTGGACCTGTAAGCCAGCCCCAATTAAATGTCCTTATAAGAGTTGCCTTGGTCCTGATGTCTGTTCACAGCAATAAAATCCAATTATGACAGGTATCAACCACAATCTGACTGGATTTAAGGCCTACTTCATGAGATGGAACCCACTCCTGACATTGCTCAAGTGGCCAAGAACCTATGGCTAGATAGGCCAAGGGTCTAGGGAATAACCAAACACTAAGGTTCTACTTAAGGAACATAGCAACAAAACAATAACTCCTAGTGACATTTTGTTATATACATAATCAGTGCCTCACTCAGCCGTCATCCAAGACTCACAGCTGGATAATGTTGAGAGAGTAAGAGACCTTGAAATACTGAGTCCTAAATACTCCATCAAATCCCTCCCCTCAAGGCTAGAGGATCTATGCAAAAGAGGAGGCAGAAAGATCATAAGAACCAGAGAGGATGGATGATACCAAGGATTGACACACATACAAACTCATGGAGACTGTGGTAGTATCCACAAGGTCTGCACAAGTTTAAGCCAGAGCGGGTCCTAGCACTGAGAGGAGAAGCAGACATGAGCTACCATTGCTATCCAAGAATCTACCTCCAAAAAGGAAAAAAAAATTTTTTTCTCTCATTGAGTATACAAAACACACTTAAGGGCAGACTCCACACTCAGCAGTAGATAACCAACACAAAATAAACTAAAATGTAGTTTTGTAGGGTTATTTTTGTTTGTTTGTTTCATATTGCTTTGGTTGAGCTCTTTTTTCCTTTTAAACTTATGGGTCTTTTGCTTATATATGATGGTTTCCAATTTTAAGCTTTATAAGGTTGTTTGTTTGATTGGTTGATTGGTATGTGCAAGTGTCTGTGTGTATATTTGTGCCTGTGTGTATGTCCTAGTTTGTGCATGTCTGTGTGTGTGTCTGTGTGTCTTTGTATTTGTGTGTATATGTGTGCATGTCTGTGTGTCTTCTTATTTGTGTGTATGTCTCTGTGTGTCTGTGTGTGTTCATATTTGTATGTGTTTATGCATGTGTCTGCATACACACCTATACATGTGTGTATATGTGCTTGTGTGTATATGTGTGTCTGTATGTATATGTTCATATATCTGTGTGTCCATGTTTGCATGTGTGTGTGCATGTGTATACATGTATATGTGTATGTGTATACATATATATATGCATGTATGTATGCCTGTGAGTATCTGTGTATGCTTGTGCATACGTGTGAGTGTTTGCATATGTCTAAATTTCTCACGCTCTTAGTTTCTTTTTTTTTTTATTGGTTTGGTTTTTTCTTTTCTTTCATTCTTGATTTTTTTATGTACCTAATTTGTTTTCTTAAGAGAATGAAAACTTTGAGTTGGAAGGGTAGGGATATGATGGGAGGTGATGAGGGAGGGAAAAACATGATCAGAATATATTATATGAAACAAATTTATTTTCAAGAAAAAAGAGAGAGGGAGAGGGAGGGAGGGAGGGAAGGATGTGTGTATGATTGTGTGTATGTGTGTATGTGTGTGTTTGTCTGTATATCTGTCTGTCTGTATTGTCTGTGTATTCATGTGTTCCAGGAAACATCTGTAGAGGTCAGAACTTGTGGGAGTCAGATTTTCCTTCCACCATGTGAGATCTAGAGATCAAACTAAGGTTGCCAAGTTTGGTGAAGTTTGTTTACCCACTGACCCATCTTGTCAGTCCTTAATAAATATTTTTAATTGACTATATAATTAGGCTTTAGCCGTGTACTAGGACCCTCTCACACTTTGTGTGGCTCACCGAGTAAATCCATACAGCATCCTCATCATCATGCATCTCTTGCTCAAGAGGAAGACACAAGTTTACAGATAGTTTAAAAAGAAAGGAAGCAAGAAACAAAGAAACAAATAACCTGGATGGACCCTTGGAAACACTTCATTTGAAACTGACTGTGGAAAAGGCAATTCCAATTTCATGTAATTAGAAGTTATTTTAATTGGTATGAACTACAGTCCAGGTTTCTTTGACAATGACAGATAATGGTCTTCTCTTTGCATTGGGGGTTGGAAACTGTAACGGCAAGCAACTTTTAAACCTAGCGTGCTGGGTTTTCTCATCTCTGCAGCACTTTGCAAACTCCAATCACAGAATAACAATGCCAGGGAAATGCCATAATGGCGCCATAAACACAGAATCACCAATGATGCTTTCAAAGAAGTTAATGCTCCGTCATGATGAATCCATCCTCTTGGCAAGGCCAATTCCTTACACATTCCATACACCTGCTTAGTTTTCAATATTCAGGCTTTTTTTCTGAGACAGTATTTCAGGCTGGAGGCCCCCATAGATATTGTATTCACAAGCATTATGTTTTGGATCACAAAACCTAGAGGTGACTCCCTGAGAACAAGAGTTACCCCACCCCTCCATAGCCAGGGAAGCAGGTAGATCTTCAGACCTTCACTCTTTCTCATCTCCTCGCCCTGCCCCTCTGCTCCCATCTTCTTAACAAAGCACAAAGACTGAAAGTAAATTTTGAGGAGACTCAAAATTCAAAAGCTCTAGTTTCCTTGCCTCTAATTCTTAACATTGCCCCAGTCCCAGGGGATGCCACACCCAGGCATAGCTGTTGGATGGAAGAAACCATCTGTGCAGTAAATGCATTGCCTGTGTCTGATAAAATAAATTAACCCTCAAAGATTAGAAGATTAGGGACTTAACATTTCATTTCAGTAGTTTGCACTCTTCCATTTTTAAAGAGATCGTGTAAAATATTCACATAATGTAAAAGATTGGTTTTTAACTACCTCATTATATAACTAAAATTACCTCATTATGTGACTAAAATGCATCATAAAACATTATACATTGTAATTCCATTTTAGTAAAATATATATGTATTCATATTATACATATATACACATACATGTGCACAAATAACCAAAATAAATTCTTTATTCGATAATTGTTTCATTGGGTGGAAGGAATATTTATTCATTTCTGAATATCTACAGTGAGTATGTAATACTTTTATAGAAAAGCCATTTCAGAATTTTTAAATCATTCTAAAAGCAAATGTTTCAGTAGGCATTAAATGGTGATTATTAACCCTCTCTAGCATTTCCATGTGTTTCCAACTGAGCTTCAGGTGTTTCCAAATCAGCACGGCCTATTGTACTAAGACAAATACATTTCAACAAATATGCTTTTCCAGCACCAGGGTGAAGGCAGGCAGGAACTAAGGCACTCATGGAGACTCAAAATTCAAAAGCTCAAATGTCCTTGCCTCTAACTTTCAGTGCTACCCTGTCCCGATGGGATACCACACCCAGGCATTGATGATGGACTGAAGAAGCCATCTGTGCAGTAAATGCACTGCCTGTGTCTGGTGAGATGAAATAGTTGACAAAATCCATGCTTAAATAAATCAGGAAGATGGTAACTGAAGCACAGATGTTTACAATCTTCCAGCACAGTTGTATAAACATCATCTGTCAGGAAAACAATGCCTGCTGGACTGTCTCACATTCACACAATCCAATCAAAACTTTGAGAAGAGTTTGTTGAACATTTACTGTGCGTCAGGTCTGTGCTTAAAATGTTCATTTTCCCATTTAATTTAAAAAAAAAACCTTACCAATAGGAGGCTATCATTTTTATTTTATAGATTGAAAAATTGTAGCTCAGAGACATCTAGTAACTAATGGATAGCTAGACACCAAACTGATAATACTGTCTCTTCCATGCTTATATTTCAAGCTTATCCATCCTCCTCTTCAAAACTGTAACCACCTCCAAACCTTCAGCTGCAAACAACCAGCAAAATTACCATAATGCAAAACAAACAGGAGAATAAATGTGTTCTAGAACACAAGCACCTTTCATTAAGTCATCCTGTAATTGCCTTAAAAAGGTAAGAGATTCTAGTCTGAGCACTAAAGTGTAGCACTGTTTTTTAAAAGTAGACTGGAATGAAAGTTAGCAAAATGATAGAGCCCTAGTGGGGAATTAAAATTATTTTTCTCATTTAGTAATTTAATGATGCAAAAGTACTATTTTAATTAGAAATCACAAAAGAAGAATACTAACAAACTATATTCCTTTTAGATAATCCAGCATCATACCCCACCTCCTCGATGAACAGAAGTTCTATCTCAGCTGGTGTTTCTACTGAAGCTGTTACACCTAATCATCCATAACTGTCATTTTTACCGAGTTGTTTCTCACTGCAGATGCCCAAGGCCCCATTTTTTTTTTCTGCCTTGGCCTGTCATCTCTGACCTTTCAAGTCTCCCTGAAATCAAATTGCCAAATCCTGTTTTCTTTTAGCAGAACATCTCCTAATACTTCTAATGTGATTTAGACTGACAAGGCTGGGCTACAATTTTCAATAACATATCTGCAGATGAAAAGGTGACTGGCCAGGAGGGCACTCCAGTGGGTTTCCAATTGGAAATCCCAGGCTGCAGAGGGCCCTTCCCCATTACTGGATGCTCCAGTGTCTGAGCAGATGGAAGTAAATTGACCATAATATCTAATGTTCTTAGAGTGCTCACTATGTGACAGGCACCTTGCCAAGTGATTTTTGTAGGTCTTCACAGGTCTTACCTATTTAAGTTACACATCTATGTAGTTTTGCATTTGATTTGATAAGTGGGCTTACTCCACGTCCTAGATAAATATTCAGAAATAAACTGGGACTTGATTCTAAGCTCTGACTCATTCATTCTTTTATTAATGAGATCTTACTCTGTGTTATGAATTGTACTTAGCACAATCTCATGCTTATGTGGAGAGACAATTTCTTGAAGTGGAAGGATGCAAATTAACATGGTACTTTAGACTTACAAAGAAATGTGTGAAGTAGTCACAGTCAAAGAATGGAAGTTGTTCTAACTGTCCTAAGTAAATTAATTTTTAAAATCTTGCAACAAGAGCCTGGGAGATGCCTCAGTTGTGTAAAGTGCTTGACATGAAAGCAGGAGGATCAAATCCCACACACCCACACACCAGTTGAGCATGAATGAGAGGTTACTTACAAGATCAGAAATGACTCAAAGACAGCTGCATCACCAACGCCCACCTCAGCACAGGTGACAGCTCACAAAGCTGGGAACCTAAAGCAGACTACATAGCCTGGAGGCAGCTCAACTGGTTGGAAAATGTCCTTGCCAAGTGACTCTGTTAGTCTAAATCTCTCCCAAGAAATCAGTTTTGGTCTCATAGTCTTCTCTGCAGCCTAGCTTGTCTGAAAGTGACTTTACAATGTTTTTACTTCCCTCTGAGATGGAGGGGCCTAGTGAATATTGTCAGATTCAGGAACTTCCTGAAGCTATTTTGAGTTGTTTCTTTCTTGTTTTAAGGAGTTTCCCTGGAGGATGGGAAGTTTTAATCTTGGAGGAAACTGTTACACAACACTCACAACACATGCATATATTCAACATATACCATAAGCACACACATGTCGAGCATGTTAAGGGAATGAGCGTTCCCTCAACATTCTTATGATTAACGTTCTATAGTAGAGCATCTGAAGGAAATTCCAGCTTCAATCCTTTGCCTGTAGCACTGCTACATGCTCAGTTCCTTACACATTCAGTGTAGCATAACTCTTTCTTTGTCCAGTTTATCTGTCACCAACACAGATAATTTATATTTTGTAATAATATTCATGAATGTACATAAGTAAACATGCATATGTTGAAATCAATTCAAAATTTGTGAGTTATAATCCTGTTTTCAGAAATAAAATGCCTAATGGGGGAATACATATTTATTTTAAAAATTAGGATAAAATATGAAACAATTTTATAATAATTAGAAATTGCATATGTCTTCTATAAACTATGTTATATTTTATAATCCTATAAATGTAACTAACTTATTTTATAATCCTATAAATACAACCATCTCATTTGTAATCAGAAATAGAAAACCATATTTTCTGCGAATTAACTCAAAATCAGGATTCAGTTAATTTTGTGAATCTCCAGATTTTGTTTTACTAAATTTAGGAATATCTTGCATATGAATTTAAACATCATTTTTTTCAATTATTTTCTATTCCAAATGTAAAATAAAAGAAACAGACTTTGTCACTGTAGAAACATCTAACCCCAGTCAGATCTTGTGCTGCCCACTCAGACACAGGACTGACACAAAATTCTAAAGCTAGTCTTTTACCATTTTCTTTTTTAAATGTAAAAGACATTTGGAAACAATGAAGACTTTTCAGCTTCCTCTCAAATCTAGACAGCCTGAGAGAGCAGCCTGGCTTCTAAGCCCTCTGCAGGATCCACTAAAGCCTGGTAGGACCCCACCATATTTTCCCCTGATCTCTCCCTTTCTTTTTTTCCCCCATACAATGGGACTCTCAAGAGTGTTCCCTACTAAGCTTTGTCACACACTCTCTTCTGTTGGTCTCTCTATGCCTCTGCTTCTTGGAGAGTATGCTTTGCACTGCTACATTTAAGCCTGTATCTTCATCTCTCTTTTAACCAACAATCAAATGTAATAGTACAGTTTTAAAAGATTCCAATTAGGAGAAATGTTAGAGATTTGTATCAGTTCTTTTCTAATACTGCCTATAAAGTAAAAAAATTACAAACTGGCTCAAAGTCTTTCCTAGCATGAGTTTGCATTTAAGATCTGATAGCTGTACTCCTTGGGCTGGCTCACATACAGTTCTTAACATGATTTTTTATTCTAGTAGGAAAGATAGTTGGGAAATGAAAGCAGCACCTGTAATATGTGCCCTGCCCAATGAATCCATTAAGAATGGGAGATTAAATTTGATTGGATGTTGAAAAAAGTTGATTTCTAGATGCAATCAACCTGAGGAAAAATCAAATGTGAACAAGCACAGTATAGTATAAAATATAGAAGTTCTCAGTGTGACTGCAGATTCAAAATTTCCAACAGCCTTATTCAGCGGATTAATAAAAAATATCAAAGCTAGACAAAGAAATACAGCTGTCAATCAACAGTACACTAATTGATACAGATAAGGATCACCCACCAGTGTTGAAATCACTAGATGGGAGGCTGTTGGGAAAGAGTAGTCTGGCATTATTTACATAACAGAATTCTCTCATAGAACACTTATTAACCTACAAAGGACAGACAGTACCTTTATGAAAGAAATGTTTCACAAGCCACCTTACCCAAAAGATTTAACATTACTTTTTTGCATCCAGTTATGATGAAATGGGAAGCAAGCCATACCATCTATACAGTATTCTTGTCAATAAAATAATTGTAATGAGATCACAAGGGAAACAGTAAAAAATATCTGTGTAATAGAAATTCTTCAAGGCAACTAGACTAAACACTTCAGAATGTTTTTGCCATAAAACTCATGAAAAAGTAGTTCTGAATTAAAGACAAAATATATAATAACCAACATCAAATACAAGAACATTGATTGAGGTAGACTTTAATTTGGGAAGCAACTTACAATTTGAGGAACATTTGAAGAAAATTTTAGCAATTAAAAAATGTTAGCATGAACATTCGCGAGAGCAAGCCCCTGTACCTTGCCTGGGGACCACAGTAGGGCTGGCCTTTATCAAGAGGAAACACAGGGGAGCTGGCTAGGACTCTCCTCTGCCATGTGGTGCCATGGGTGTGAGGTTAATGCACACAAACATACACACACACCACACACACATTGTTACCTGAAGCATTCAGAAGAAGTGGCTCCAGGGTCATGTGAGCAGGTAAGCTGGTCTTGTCCATCATAGGCTGCAGAACTTGAGAGACCAGGCTCCACACTTCATTTGGGCCCCACAGTAGAGCTGACTCTAGTGGAGGGGAACACAGGTGACCCCACATGAGGGCCAGAGCATGGGAAAGCTGGTCCCACTACTGCAGGCCTCACTACTCCTCTGCTGTGAGGTAGCCTAGGCAGAGGGGAGACGCCTTCTGACCCTTTGGCCCTTGAGAGCATACCAGAGGATCTTGAGAGAAGATAAGCTGGTCCTGACCCCTTGCCAGCTGTGTCACATGGGAAAGCAGGCCCTGCATCTCTCCTGGGCAGCACAGTAGTGTCAGCCTTGGTTGAGGGGGAATGGGTATACCAGCCCTGAGGATAGCGCTCAGGAGAGCTGGCCACGCCACTCTAGTGTGAAGTGGTGTAGGTTGGAGGGTGATTGCCCTTCCCCTTCACCACCTGCAGCAGCTGGGAGAGCTGTCCCTGGAGTCATGAGAGCTAGCCCTATCCCATCAGTGGCTGCTGCACTTAAGAGAGTGAGCTCTGTACCTTGACTGAGCAGCACAGTAAAGCTGGCTCTGGAGGCGTGCGTGCGTGCGTGCGTGCGGCCGGCAGGCCGCCAGTCTGAGGGTCTGAGAACATGAGAGTTGAACCTGTGTCCTGCTGATAGCAGCATTGGGTGGACTAGCCAGAGCAGTCCAGAAGAGCTCACCCTGGTAGCGCAGATAAGGGAGAACCAGTGGGCCAAGCAGCTCAGCTACCACCCAGGCCCAGATCCAGGGCTCTGAACTGGCCAACTCTCAAATCTATATAATCCTCAAAAGGTTGAGATGAATGAAAGGGCCATTTCTGCTGCTCCAAAGCACCAGGATCTCCATAACGCAGGGCAACAACAGGAAAACTGTGAGGAATCCCAATGAGGATCCAATACTGATGGTGTCACCCAAACCAGAGACCTCGAACCAGACCAATGACTCATTGCAATGAACATTTGCAAGTAAAGATATGTGGGCAGAGAGAAATGCTGTGAAACATACTGTGCCATACTAAAGCTTCCACAAGATGTTTTTCTATGCTTTGCTTTTGTTGTTGTTGGTAGTGGTGGTGGTGGGTTTGTGTGTGTAAGTGTATGTGTTTTATCTTGTGAGGGGAGATAGCAAGGAAAGGGCAAAGAGCAGGACTGGGGTGTGTGATGTAAAAATCATAAAGAATAAAAAAAAATTAAAAAGAAAGAAACGTTAGTATGCACTCTGTTAGATATTCGCTACTGTATCACTTTTTGTGTGAGCTATTATGCTTTTGCTTTGCTTTGTATGTATGATTGCTTGTTTTGTGTTGTTTGTTTTGGAGGGTTGGTTTAGTTCTTTTGCGTTTTGTTTTGTTTTGTTGTTTTGTTTGTGAAACAGTCTCACTGAGTAGCTAAGAAGGTCTCCAACTGACAATCCTATGCCAGTTTCCTGAGCCCTAGAATCACAAGTATTCAGCACTGAACACTATACCTGGCTGCATCATGCCCTAAATTCCTAGGAGTAAAAACGGCATTGTGGGACTGTAGGAAAACATCTTTATCTTTAGGTAGTGAGTACTAGTACTGAGTCTAGAGGAGTAATGGCGGGATGTTCCAGTTTCCTTTCTATTGGCTCAAGAAACGAATGGGAATTAGAAGCTCTTCCCTATGAACATGGTGGACAGATGGTGATAAATGATAGAAAGAAAATGGTATAAACTATTAAAATTTTGTACATCCAGGTGAAGGCAATGTGAGGGCTTGGTTATGGTACTATTTGCACATTTCTGAAGACCTCAAATTGTTTTCAGGACAAAAGACTGGGGGGAAAAAAAAGATACATACATGTCACTTTGTCTGATTAAACCTGACCTCTGAATCAGGTCCCACACATCATGAGGGGGATGTTCATCAAATGAGACCAATCAATAATGTTGAAATGTTCCTGTTGAGTGACTGTAGACTAGTCAGCTGTATCAGGCCTTCATGTGGTACATTTTATCGCCTTAATTCTCTCCTTTTTAAATTGTCTGAGTAAAAAGACTAACTTCTCTATCTGAGCACAGAAACAATCTTTGGAGCACATCGAATCTATCAAAGGAACTATGAACTGATACTTGCTCAGATTTGTTGTGTTTATCCCTTTGAAGAAAAATATTTGCCTTTTGTTACAAGATCTTTGAAACCACAGGAAAACAAAATTGATCTTACAAATCTGGTTGTGGAGTTTAGGGCTGAAATGAAATACACACTTTGGCATCTTAAAACATGGCCTCCAAGAAACATGGGCCATTGGCTATATAACCTAAAAATTAAAGAAGATTTCAAATGCTTAAGTCCTCAGTTGCCTGGCTCACAGCATAAAGGAAACATTTACATTTTTACTTGAGTTCATAACGTGCTGGTGCGACAGGCAGCATTTCTGCTGAACCAAAGGAAATAGGCCTTTGCCTCAACTGACATTTTTAAGGTTGAAATACACAATATAACCATTTGCCGATGGAAAAAGAGCATCCAGAAAAGAGCATCGCATCCTTTCACCAGGGAAATAAACCCTAAAATATGAAAGTCAAAGACAGCTACCTCCTCTTCACAGCAGGCTTGCCTTTTGAAAACCCTGCCAGGCCCTTTTAGGACTACATAAAACACTCCTGGTTCCTAAGGTGATGCTAATCAGTGATGACCAATCACTGTGGTGTCTAGATGACACTTTGCAGTTTAAAGAATACCTTGCAATTTTTGAAGGTTGTGTTTGCTTCTCCACTAAGTTGTTTTTGGTGCCAGTTATATAATTGAAGGAGATACACTCAATGTATGAGAAATGTATCCAATATTTCTTGCCTTAAATTTCTTTTTTTTAAAGACTTATTTATTTATTTTATGTATATGAGCACACTGTTGCTGACACACCAGAAGAAGGCATCAGATCCCATTACAGATGGTTGTGAGCCACCATATGGTTGCTGGGAATTGAAATCATGACCTCTGGAAGAGCAGCCAGTCCTCGTAACAGCTGAACCATCTCTCCAGCCTACCTTAAACTTGTATACATTCCCTCACAATACCTCCATGTGAACCACAGCAGCTGTCTTCAGAGTAGACCGAGACTAGGCAGTTTATTAATCCTTGGGGCTGCACATGACCTTCATGTAAGGATTGGCACTCACTGAGGTATTTCCCACCTTCAAGGGTGGAAGTTTGTCTTTCTCTTCTTTAATTAGTTTCTTAGAAAATAAGTTTTTTTTAAAATAAATGCTGTGAAAACGTTTTCTTAGAAGTCCATAGCAAACATGAACTACAAAGCCTGCCACTTACCTCCCCCAAAAACTATTTTTCCTAATGTTAAACTAACCATAAAACCACACTTTTCAATATTTTTGAGCTCTTATTTATTTAGTGTATTCTGCACACTTTGGAGGCCAGAAAGGGGTGTCAGATCCTCTGGGACTAGAGTTACAGATGATTGTGAGCCACTATGTGGGTGCTGAGAATTGTACCTGACTCCCCTGCATGTAGACAGTGTTCTTAACCTCAGAGTCATCGCTCCAGTGCCAACAGCATATTTTTTGGATTCAGAGAATGGAAAAATTAGGCTTTGGGCTTTCTCTGTTTCTTAATTTTACTTAATGTTTTACTCAATTTGTTTACCAACCTTTGGATTTCTTAATTTTACTAGTAACAATTTAAATGTTTCAGGTGGAGAATTCTCCAAAGTTGGTTAACTATTCTTTTGAATGTTTAAGCTAATACTGGATATAGTGGTGTGTACCTTTAGTTCCAGCTACTTGGAATGCTGAGCTCACAAGTTCAAGATAACCCCAACCAAGAAAGAGGCTCCACTTAAAAGAGAAATAGTTAAATTGAGCTGGAAAAAAATTAGTTCGCCTTAGTGATACACATCTCTAATCTCAGAAGGGAGAAGGATCAGGAGTTCAAGGTCATCCTCAACTACCCAGTAGATTCAAGTCCAAAATGGGAATATGAGATTCTGTCTGAAGAAGAAGAAGAAGGAGGAGGAGGAGGAGGAGGAGGAGGAGGAGGAGGAGGAGGAGGAGGAGGAGAAGGAGAGGAGGAAGAGGAGGAGGAAGAGGAGGAGGAGGAGGAGGAGGAGGAAAAAGAGGAAGAAGGAGAAGGGGGAGGGGAAGAAGAGAAAGAAAAAGAGAAAGGAGAAAAGATTATTTAGATTGGTCACTGTATACATATTTACATATTATATGCTATATTTTTATACTCTTGAAGGTTTATCTTCTGCAGCAGGATCACTTACTGTTGATATAGGAATCATCTTATCCCAGGTGGACTCTCTCTACTCTCTCTGTTACAAAAGTGAGAGACCCTACACATGTCCTAAAAAGTGTGACATTTCAGAACTACTCTCATGAAGTTATTTTCATTGAATTCATAAAATTATCTTTCTCTCACAACATATCTATTCTTCAGAATTTAGAAGATTATTTTAATACCACTACATTTATCACAATCTTTGTATTGAAAGATTTCAGTAGAAAACATACACACACATACACACACATAACATACACATGTATTTTAGTACAGTCTTAGTTTGTGCTCTATTGCCGTGACAAAATGTCATGACCACAAAAACTTATAAAAAGAAGGATCTCATTGGGGGGCTTGCTTATAGTATCAGAGGTTAATTCATTATCATCATGGCAAAAAAAAAAAAAAATGAGATGGCAGGCAGGCTAGCATGGTTCTAGAGCATTATCTAAGAGCTCACATCTGGCCCAAAATCTGGCCCAAACGTTGCTGTGTGTGTTTGTGTGTGTGTGTGTGTGTGTGTGTGTGTGTGTGAGAGAGAGAGAGAGAGAGACAGAGACAGAGACAGAGACAGAGACACAGAGACAGAGAGGGAGAGGAAATGAAAGACTGGGCCTAACATAGGCTTTTGAAACCTCAAAGCCCACCCACCTTTTCCAACAAGACCACACCGTCCACTCCTTCCCAATAGGGAACCAAGCATTCAAACCTATGAGCTTATGGGGCCCATTCTCATTCAAACTACCACATTCCATGCCCTGATCCCCATAGGCTTACAGCCTCCTCATAATATAAAATGTACTCGGTTCAACTTCCAAGTCTCTATAGTTTGTCAGTCTCAACGCTGTTTAAAAGTCTCTTCTAAGACTCAAGGCTGTCACTGAACTCAACTCTTCAGCAAAATCAAAATCAAAAAGCAGATCACATACTTCTACATGCAATGGCACAGAGTAAACAGCATTCCAAAAGGGAGAAAAGGAGGCAATATTGAGGAAATACCAGAAAAACCTGGTAGGGCAAACTCCAATTCTGTCTTAAATGGATCTTTCACTCGCTATCTCTTCTGGCTTTATTAATTGCAGCATACTTTTCTTCCTTGGGCTGGTTCTACTTCCTACACTCATCTTTCCTTGGCAGGTATCCCATAGCTCTGGCATCTTCAACATCTTGGGGTCTCTGGCACAATCTAGGCTTCATCTTCATAGTTTTATGCAATAGCCTCACTGAACTTCCATGAAGGGACTCCCCTGCCACATTGCTGGTCACAGTAGCTTAACTGTGAGAGAGATTCCACCACAATCCCTTTCCTGTATCCTTCTTGATAAAGCTAGAACCACATGACTGAAACTGTCAACTTCTTCTGTTTGCTTAGCGCAGAATCTGGCCTCCTTCTTAAATTACATTTGCACAGATTTTAACTTGATGGGTTTTAAGCAGAGGAAGTTTCTCCAGCATTTTCCTTTCATAGCTTTCTGGATTAGCTGGGTAGGGTCTTGCCCTGAGGGCACCACTCCCTTTATTCCATTCAATGTTTGGACTTTCTAATTCCATGAGCACAGGACTTGACTCCAACAGTATATTTCCCAATATTTCTTTCCTTCACAAACTGTACATTTTGCATTTCTTTGTCCAGCTTGCTCCTTTTCATCATAGATCTGCATAGAAATGATCACTGATAACAACATGACACAACCAATACTAAGCTGTCTTGAAATCTCCTCTGCCAAGCACATTAATCTACAATTCTTTAATTTGGCCTGCAAGAGATAGCTGGACAGATAGCAGCAGAAACCAGTCACATTCTTTGCCAAAATACCAAAGGAATAGTACCTAATACTCTTCCCCTCTGAAACTTCTTAATGGATTAAGAAGTCTACATCACTCTCAACATTACTGTCTCCCACATTTTCACTAGGAAGTCTCATTAAGCCCCACTAACAACATATTCAAACACTTCCCTAATCCAAAATCCCAAAGTCCACATTCTGCCAACAAGCTTCATGGTCAGGCCTGTCACATCAATTCCCAAGATCCTGCTACCAACTTCTGTCATAGTTAATGTTGAATTTCTGAGGAAAGACACCATGACTAAGGAAACTTATAAAAGGAAGCATTTAATTGAGAGCTCACTTACAGATTTAGAGAGTTAGTCCATGACCATTATGGTGGGGACCAAGGCAATGAGCAGATAGGCATGGTGCTGGAGCAGTACTTAAGAGTTTACATCCTGATCTGCAGGCAGGGGGAAGAGAAAAAAGAGACAGAGACTTGGCCTGGTGTAGGCTTTTGAAACTGCAAAGAAAACCCCCAGTGACACAACCTTTCCAAATAGATCATACCTACTTCAATAAGGCCAGACCTTCTAATCTATCCCAACAGTCCACCAACTGGAAACCAAGCATTCAACATATGAGCCTTTGGGGACCAATCTCAATCAAACCCTCTCACACAGTACTTATTAAAAAAAGAAAAAAGACTTAGAGAGTTAAAACCTTTCTACTACTGATGTAATAACCAAAAACAAAGAGTAGTTTTGTTTGCAGTTGTTAAATAAAAAAAATTGCTAGGTATTTAGTGTTAGCTTTTATGGTTTAATTTTACAAATGGATATGTCTTAGTCACTGCTCTGTGTAAAGAGACACCATAACCAAGGCAACTCTTATTTAAAAAAAAAAAAAACAGGAAGAAAGAAAGAAAGACAGAAAGAGTGGGGGAAGAAGGAAGGAAGGAAGGAAGGAAGGAAGGAAGGGAGGGAGGGAGGGAGGGAGGGAGGGAGGGAGGGAGGAAGGAAGGAAAAGAGAAAGGCATTTGGTTGAGGCTTGCTTACAATTCAACAGCTCAGTCCACTATCATCACAGCAGGAAGCATGGTGGCATACAGGCATGGTGTAGGAGAAGCAGCTGAGAGTTACACCCTAATCCATAGGCCGAGAGACAGACAGAGACACACACAAATGCATACACATTCACACTCACACTGGGATTGACATGGGTTTTTGAAACCTCAAAGCACACCCCCAGTGATGCACTTCCTCCAACAAGGCCACACCTCTTAATCCTTCTAATCTTTCCAAATAATACCACTCCCTGTTGACTAAGTATTCAAATGCATAAGCCCATGGGGCCATTCTTATTCAAACCACCACAGGTATAAATATGTTTGCATAATTCTCTCTAAATGAGGTTGACACAATGTTTTACCTACTATCATGTCACAATAATAGTAATAGAAAATACTGGTGATGCATTTAATCCCTGCTCTTCCTCTCTTGACTCATATGGTTCTTATATCTGCTTCTTATTTTACAAATTAGGGAGATAACTATTGTTTAATGTCACCAAACAAGGATGTCAGAAAGCTGGACTGATGGACCAGCTCCTGTGCTTGTCTTTACTGAACCCATCACAGGCTGTAACCAACCTTGTTCCCTAAATTTCTTATTTTTCTCACATCTTAGACTAGCTATGATTACTCCTACTTCACTATGCTGACATACAGATAAATCTCTGCAGATTTTATATGGACAAGTGAATTAAGGAGGTGCGGGTTTTTTTTTCCTTGCCCACATTAGTTTAGCTAATTTGATAAACAATGGGTGACCTCAGACTGGTGCAGTGGTAAATGAAGTAAAAATAGAGCAAAACAGAGAGCTCATGCCTATTATCAGAAAAACATCCTGATGAGATTACAAAAAACTCTCATCCAGGAGTGTTAATTCCTTCACTAACCTAAAATATTCTCTGCTTTCAATCAAGAATATGAATACAATGGAGGTGTGTGTGTGTGTGTGTGTGTGTGTGTGTGTGTGTGTGTGCGCCTATGTGTCTGTGTCTGGGTGTCTGTGTCTGGGTGTGTGTATGTCTGTATGTCTGTGTATGTCTGTGTGTGTGTGTGTGTGTGTGTCTGTGTGTGTATGTCTGTATGTCTGTGTGTGTGTGTATGTGTGTGTATGTGTGTGTATGTGTGTGTCTGTGTCTAGGTGTCTGTGTCTGGGTGTCTGTGTCTGGGTGTCTGCATCTAGGTGTCTGTATGTCTGTGTATGTCTGTGTGTGTGTGTCTGTGTGTGTGTCTGTGTGTGTGTCTCTGTGTGTGTCTCTGTGTGTCTCTCTGTGTGTCTCTCTGTGTACAACTCTGTGTGTTTGTTAAGAGTAGAATGTGTTTCTTTCTTAAAGGTTTACATGACATTTTCTATATACCTACTACATAGGAGGAACTCTATGAAAATTTATTCAATTCTTGAATAAAAAAATAATCATCTTTACTACTTTCTTCAAATATGATGGAAGGCAAAAATAATTCCGCAAAATCGTTAAAATAAAAATAATACTTAACTTTTCACTAGATGTACTCAAATCATTTTTAGTTTAACAAGGTTCGTTTTATATCCAACTATTCTTTCATAGAATCAATTTCATGAAAAAGATGATATCCTAACCAGAAGATGAGAATGAATGGTTTGTTGGCAGTCACTTGGGAGAAGCAAAGAAATCCATAAAATAAAAAAAATTATAATATGGAAAATGAAGGTCTCCATATTAGTACATGCCAGCACTGTTCTAAATGTATAGTAAATTTTACCTTACGCTAAATATAGGCTGCTGTGCAGAAAACAAATGATAAAGGTTAGAAACAAGAACTGAGCGTGGGGACCCCAATGGAGGAGTTAGGGGGAGGATTGCAAGAGCTGAAGATGTTTGCAACCCCACAGGAAGAACAACAATATCAACCAACCAGACCCCCCAGAGCTCCAGAAACTAAACCACCAACCGAAGAGTACACATAGAGGGAACCATGGCTCTAGCTGCATATGTAGCAGAGGATGGCCTTGTTGGACATCAATGAGAGGAGGCTCTTGGTCCTGTGAAGGCTTGATGCCCCAATGTAGGGGAATGCCAGGGCAGGGAGGCAGGAGTGGGTGAGTGGGTGGGGGAGCACCCTCATAGAAGCAGGGGAGGGAGAATGGGATAGAAGTTTTGTAGAGGGGAAACTGGAAAAGAGGATAACATTTGAAATGTTAAATAAATAAAATAACCAATAAAAAGAAGAAGAAAATAGCGGAGAGAAGAGAGGACAACCGTCGAAAAGTGAAACAATGACAGGCGAGTGTGTGGAACATCATCATAAGCAACTGTGAGCAGAAAAAAAAAAAAGAGTAGAAAGTTCCAGGAGGGACAGCCATACCAGCCAGCTGAGTGACTGCTGAGGAACATATCGCCTGATTTATCTCAGCAACACCCACAGACGAAGGCTTTCACAATCCTGATTACAGCAAAGAAGAAACAGCTTGCCAAGACTTACCCTAGGATGATATCCACTCTTAGATTTGACTAGGAAGTTGTTGACTGGCCGATATCCTGGTACTAGTCATGGTTCCATGAGTTGCTAATTTGTCTCCCTCACTGTGGGGAAAGGAAAGGGTATTAATCGTATCATACCTTATACTATATGCACATGCCACTGTCCCTTAGAAATGAAAGCAGCAAATACAATCCCGAATGGATACTGATTGCTTGTGTTTTTCTGAAATGTAGTTTACACTCACTTGAACTCAGCCTAACTAGTAAATAATTTATACAGGAAAGAAGAGCTGGGAACATGCATACATGTGACACTAGGAACATGCACACATGTGACACCCGTTCGAGGTTGACTAGAAGGAAGGAAATTAGAAACAAAGATAAGATGCTAAGATGCAACCATAGAAACTGGAGAGAGTTAGAAATTCAATTTGTTGTAGCATGGTTACATTCTTTTTTTTTTCTTTTTTTTTTTTTCTGAGACAGGATTTCTCTGTATAGTCCTGGCTGTCCTGGAACTTACTATGCAGACCAGGCTGGCCTCGAACTCAGAAATTCGCCTGCCTCTGCCTCCCAAGTGCTGGGATTAAAGGCGTGCGCCATCACTGCCTGGCGCATGGTTACATTCTAATGAATCTGCTATCATGATTATTCTCAATATTTTTACATACTGCATTTGAAACAATGGCAAATCAAGACAAAGGCCATATTTTTTTTCACATTTATTCTTTCCATGTTCTCAAGTAGTTGGTGAGACTCTAGTGCAACTAATAAGCCCTTTTAGACAGCCACAACCTCAATTAGTGGGAGCTGAGTCAGAGTATCCCATGGCAGGAAACTTTTCACACATAAGAATATCCCAGTAACTGCTTGATTCCACTGAGTTTCAGTGTGAGGTTGGAAGCTGACAGAGAATACAAGTCATTTACAAAGCAAATCACTGAGCAGATGAATGAGAGGTAGAGAGCCCAGCAGAATTCTAATATAACAGTAATTGGAGAAAAAAATAGAAGCATTTTTTGTGCTACAGAGAAAAATTTTGTAACTCTATCACTGGGGTTGGTGGGCTCACACATCCGCCTCCCATCATGTGCGCACATGCATGCACAGGTGCATGTGTGCTACTAGGAAATTGAACCTGAAAGCTGGCTAAATCCAGGCTTTCTTATGCCTTGTAAACCGAAGTCAAGAACACTGTGACAGAAAAATGGTTGTATGCCATGAGCCTGCCACTCCCTCCTACCTTAGGCACTTCTCCTTTGTGATCATGGAGTGAAGGAGGTCTCAGGAAGTTTTTCTGCTTTGTTTGTTTTATGTTAATCTCTGGGGCTCCACTTTTATTTTACTCCCTCTCTGCTTTCTACCCCTTCCTTAGCATTTCTCCTAGTGAACAAGTTGTGCCACAGGAGAACAGCCTACATGGCAGACAGAGTAAATCCAGACGCTTACCTCCCTGCTAGGGTCTATTTGGTAACCACTAGCTCACATGATTTAGTGCCAGACTGACAGAAATAACCACAGGATTCCAAACTTGCCCTTCCTTAGGAGGACAACTTTCTATTCCTATTCCTTTCTTGTTGGCTCTTTGGGATCCAATGTCTGACTTGCTCAGTCCTATATTACCATGTTCTTTAGGGACAAGAATGTGTGTGTTTTGTTTGTTTGCTTGTTTTAGTCATTGATACTAATTAAAAATTGAGCACTAATCATTTTTATGTTTTATATATAACATCATTTTATATCTAAAAATGGCATTCTCTGTAAGATGAAGTTTCCCAAATTCTACCACCCACCATGTACTGGTTTCGTAGAAGGTATTCTTGTGTACAATTAAGGCATGTGTCATATGTCCTATCCATATCCTGTGTGCAAGTCAGACAGAATACAGTAGCACAAGACAAGTAGACTATGACAGGTATAAAGGAGCCAGGAAAAGGAGGATATTAATTATAAAGGAATAGATACTATTATAGGGAG
The DNA here is from genome assembly GCF_004785775.1 of Grammomys surdaster. Lineage (NCBI taxonomy): Eukaryota > Metazoa > Chordata > Mammalia > Rodentia > Muridae > Grammomys > Grammomys surdaster. The sequence continues at coordinate 1,715,334 of NW_021605555.1, read as the reverse complement.
CTTATTGGGTACTATTCATAGCCTATTCTTATTAATGGCTTGTGACAAATGTGAATGAATGTGGCGGTTTGAATATGCTTGTCCAGGGAGTGGCCATATTTGGAGGTGTGGCCTTGTTGGAGGAAGTGTGTCACTGTGGGTGTAGGCTTTAAGGCCTAGGTCCTAGCTGCCTACAAGCCAGTCTTCTCCTAGCTGCCTTTGGAACAAGATGTAGAACTCTCAGCTTCTCCTGTACCATGCCTGCCTGAACGCTACCATGCTCCTGCTTTAATGATAATGAACTACATCTCTGAACCTGTAAGCCATCTCCAATTAAATGTTGTCCTTGTAAGAGTTACCTTGGTCATGGTATCTGTTCACAACAGTAAAATCCTAAGGCAGCTACTCATAAGTGTGTACATACTATGCATGTCCTTTTGGGTCTGAGCTACCACATTCAGGATGATATTCTCAAGTTCCACTCATTTCCCTGCAAATTTAATGATACTTTTGTTTTTAATAGCTGAATGGTATTCCATTGGGTACCTGTACCACATTTTATTTATTCATTCTTCAATTAAGGGATAGCTAGATTTTTTCCAGTTTCTGGCTATTAGGAATAAAGCTGTTATGAACATAGTTGAGCAAGTGTCTTTGTGGGCTGGTGGAGCATCTTTCAGATATATGACCAGGAACGGTGTAGCTAGGTCTGGGTCTTGAGGTAGAACCATCCACAGTTTTCTGAGAAACTGACAAAATTGATTTCCAAAATGTCTATACAAGTTTGCACTCCCACTAGCAATGGAGGAGTGCTTCCCTTGCTCCACATCTTTGCCAGCATGTGCTATCTCTTGAGTATTTTATCTTAGCCATTCTGATGGATGTAAGATGAAACCTCAGAATTGTTTTGATTTGTATTTCCCTGATGACTAAGGACTTCGAACAGTTCTTTACATGCTTCTTGGCTATTTGAGATTCCTGTGTTGAGTATTCTATGCATTGGCTTTAAATCTTGGAGAGTATATCTTTGCTAAGCAAAGAACCAAGTTCAGTTGGTTTGGTAAAATGATACTAGAGATGGATGCAATTTGTTTGCAATAAATAAATAAATAAATAGTAAAATGGTAGCATTGTACTAGAATCCTTAGCATATCTGTTTCCTCAGTCCATGAGATTCACAATGAAGCCACTTCCAAAGATCATTTACTTTTCCTCCAAATGCTCTTTAGGAAACAAAACTGTAAAAGTAATTCATTACAAAAGAGCATATAATGATGGAATTCAACAAGCAAGATAGGCAGTGGCTGTATACAAGGAAGATAAAAATCCACAGCAAACAGGGTAAATAATGGATATGAAATCAAACCTACAGGATTGGCAACTGTGTGGAGACCTGAGACAAAGTCACCGTCTGAGTCTGGAAGCAGACTATATCCATACAGAGAAAACGAGAAAGATCCAGCAGAGGTTTGGAGAAGACTTGAATATGTAAATGGTCTAACCTTAGAAATGTTAGTAAAAACCTAGAAAGGTAACCTAGGACCAATCTATATAAACCTAAGAGCTAAGAGAGAACATACAAGACAGGATGAAAACAAGAACAGCCAGGGGACACTGCTGCCATGTGACTTTCTCCTCCTGAGAGAGACTAGGATTTGATACTTACTTGAATCACTTGTTTCTTTGTTGGTTTTCACCTATTGTTTTGAAAAAACTCTCATAGTTGGGAATTTATGAAATATCAGGTAGTGAGTCTTAGAAGTAATTATGAATTTCCATCAGATACCAGGTCAATGGATGAGATATGAGTGTGAACACTTCAGCACCATGAGAAACATGGAATCAATGACCAAAAAATTAAAAAAAAAAAGATGCTCAGATTTTAAAGATGACAGATTAGAGATATAGATAGATATAGATATAGATGATATAGATATCGATATAGAGAGATGGAGATAGAAATTTGTGTGTGTATTCTTGTCTTGAATACTGGAGTTATAACACAATTTATCCTTGCCTGGAAGTAATAACTAATATTTATTGAGCAATCACTGTGGCTTAAGCATTTAGAAAAAAACAACCTCAAAGAATCTTCAAAGAATGTCAGATAATTTCAGTACAAGAGGGTTTTTTTTTTCAAGTAATAAAACTTGTATTAGAGTAAGCTCAATTACTGGGATTGATGATAATTTGTATCAGTTTGAGGTTATTTTTTTTCAAGTAGCAAAAAAAAAAAAATCTAGCCAACATAATTAAGAAAATGGATGAGTTTCCATAATTAAGGTATAGAGGGCCAGGGTAAAGCCAGCTCCAGGAAGAATTTAACCAGTAACTCAGGCAACACCATCAATGTACAGATGTAGTCATACCCACCTCTATGTTGGCTCTAAGCTCTCCTTGTATGTTACCAGACTGTCTCCACAAGTTCCAGACCTAGCCAAGCATGCCTCAAAGGAAAGGAAGGATAAGGACCTTGCCCAGAAATATCAGCAAAAGCCTCACTGCATCCTCTAATTCTGATTTGGTCATTAACCTGCCCCAGAATGAACTGCTCAGTGCTATTTATGTACAATGACCAAGAATACAATGTTTTTTTAATGTTTAACTGAGAAACTCAGGATGTGGTTAACAGAATCATTCTGGGTAGATGTTCAGTGACATAATCAATATCTGATGAAAGAAATTTTTATTGAAAACCCTGGGCTTTTAGTTACTAGGTCTTCCTAGAAGACCTAGGAAGACCAGAGGTCCAGATTGATGCATTAAAGGAAAAGGAGCATTACTCTGGTAGCATCCTCAGTAACTCTTCACTAGTCTTACAGGTATGCTATGCAAAACTATCGATGTCTTGATTGGGTAAAATGGCATGTGAGAAGACACACTCTTCTGAAGAGATGACTTCTGCAGGGCAAGAGGCAGTGGAACATTGAACATTTGTCCAATAGCAGTGGTTCTCAACCTCCCTAATGCTGTGATCTTTTAATACAGCTCCTCATGTTGTGGTGACCTCAACCATGTATGTGTATATATATATATATATGTGTGTGTGTGTGTGTGTGTGTGTGTGTTGCTATTTTTTACAAATGTAATTTTGCTACTGTATGAATTGTCATGTAAATATTTTTGAAAATAGAGTTTGCCAAAGGGGTCACAATGCACAGGTTGAAAACTATTTTCCTAGAGCCTTCTTGAGGTAATTAATAATGATCCAGTCTTCGATTTCTCCCTTCTGAGCCAACTCATCCCACTGTCTGGATCCAAATTCCCTCAGTCTAAGAGATTTTCTTCCATTTTCCCTTTAAATCACTGGCTTAGATTGAGACAGTGAAGCATTAGTACCCATTGCTCCAATTATCCTTTTAGAGCCAGCCGAAGACTTCACAAAAGAACCAATTCCATTCTGTAAGTGAGCCCTCTCTGAGCAAAAGAAAAGAGAAAAAGCCTTGATTCTGTTTATGATTCTCTTTCTGTTTCTCTAATAATCTTAACCTGCCATTTCCCCTTCATCTCAAAACTCTTCCTGACTTCAGTAGATTCAGTGTCACATTATTGCAAGAAAGAAACAAAGCCCCAAGATGCTTGTTATTCCATGGGCATGTTGATGAAACAGTTTAAAATGTGGTGAAATCCCAGTTCTTTGTGCTTAAAATGAAGAGGGAGGGAGCAATCTCCTGAGCCTTCGCACAGCGGTAAACTTCCAGCTGAACATCTTGCTTCCTTTCTTTAAAATTCCACCTTCCTAGCCAATATTCTCAAACAAATGAAATAGTTCATTTCTGCCTTTTTACACTGCAGTTAACATAGAAAAAAGTCTGTACTTCAATAGGGCAAGTTTTGATTGAGACTTGGAGTTTGTGCTCTTCTGTAGTTTCAATGCTACTTTTAACCCTTTGTTGACATTCAAAAATGTGGAGGAACTATGGGCCCAGGGCTTTGCACTTAAGGAACCAAAACCCATTCCCACTGGAATTTAAGCAAGAGACAACTGGAGAGTGGAATCCCCCATGAGAATGGAGTTTTGTTTTTCTTTTGTGCAGAATATGGTCAGCTGCCACTGAAACTGTCCCCTTGACCATTTTCCTGCTGAAAATGACTATTTTTCTCGCAAACTTCTAATATTTAAAAGATTTAAATGAAAGTTTATCAAGTAAAAAGAAAAGGAATGTAGTAACAATACACATTCTTATTGTAAACAAGTAAAATAATGAAAGTGAATATAATCTCCAAGCATTATTTAAAGCCACACTCTACCATATAGAAATAAAATAACATTTTACATAAGTATAAATAAAGTCTTATTCCCATGAAATTTTGAAGCTTGACTAAATGTAACTTGTAAAGTTCTTTCTACTCTAAAAATAAATGAAGTATTTGATTTGATAATCTAAGTTCTTTATATAACTGAAATTTGCAAATCATCTTTTGCATGATAGAACAAGGGCATTTCTATTTCAGTACAGAAACATGACTAAACTACTCTCTGGTGTTTCCCATTTATTTAACTTTATCTCCTGATATACCTAATAGAACCCAAACTGCCTGATAAATAGGTGAATTCTACCTCCTTCACCAACTGTGTGTTTTACTGGGGGGTGGGGGGCTGGTTTTTGGGCAAAGTCAAAAAGTATGCACAAAATAAGTATAGTTACAAGTTACAAAGTCCATTTTGAAATAAATAAAAGACTCCAATTGAAAATAAAGTTGTGACAGCCAGAAGAGTCCATAACTTAACATGATTTGGAAAGGCCTCCCAGAACATCCTGAAGCCTAGCGGGTAACTATCAGACCGTGCTGTGACGGAGACAAAAAAGACATCATGGCTCACAGAGTTCTTCATGTTAAGAGTCTCCACAAGGAAATAACCTGGCATCGTTGGAGAAGTGTTCTACATCTAATGCTCCTGAGAACAGAGCAGTAAGAGAGAGACAGGCAATTAAGCAAATTACTCCAAGAATTATCATTCTGTACATGAACTGATAAGGAACTTGGAATCCATCTTATGGCTAAAAAACCTACTGGAAGGTGGTAAAAACCAGAAGCTCCTTGAACATTGTTAAATGATTAGGTAGAGCAAACATCACTTCACCAAAGGCTTATTCATGGAATTGTGAAGAGGCCAAAGTGTCATGTTCCTACTTCCACATGACCTTTACCAGTTTGTAACCTTGTCTTGTGAATCCATAAGTTCTTAAAGACTTGATAGATTCTCAGCTTTTTATTCTATTCCGTGGTAAACAGTACGCTCTTTCCTGGATTTGGCAAACTTAGTTTTCACCACCCACTTTCTATATGCAAATGAGAAGTACAAAGAAAGACTTTTTCACAAAGCAGAGCCAGTATTTCTGTATATTATGTTAAAGTACATATTTAAAAAAAGAAAACCTTCAGATGGAGACCTTTGTTCCACTTTTAAAGATCTGTTCTTTATTGCTCATAGCACTGAGTTTTTTTCTCACATTTTAAAGTGTGAAAGTGAAATATATACTATATATGTTCATATATATACATATATATATATACATATATATATATGTATATATATATATATATTTCCAAAGTATTACAGCCATTCATTTGCTATATAGTCTTATGTCCCATAGCAGTCAATAATGGGTGGTTGTTATATAAGATTGTATCCCTACAGGATGTCATAATATCTTGGTCTTTATGAATAGAGTATGAGTTTGCACCATGATAAACTGGCAAATGAAGCAGTTGTTAGGTGTCTTGTCAATAAGAAATGCATGGCCACATGGTTGGGCTATGTAATAAATTGCATATGTTTTTTATTTCTGTGTTATCAGTTACTTTTTCATTAATCCTATGTTATGTTAATAAATTACATAAGGCTACATTAGGCCACATTGTGAATGAATAATTAATAATGGACCTTCATCTGGAAGTCATAGAAAAAAATCTGGAGGCCAAAACAAAGATGCCAGAGAAGCCATTTCACTTACTGAACTCAACACCTTGAATTCTCTGTGCACACAATGTTCATTCAACTCTATGTACTTCCAATTAGTTCACATTTTATGTCAGAAAAAATGTTAATCCACTTATGAAAATCCCAATGACAATCATGTTTTCAACCCCTTCTTGCTTTGACATCTATTGAGTGACTTTTGTATGGGTGCAAGTATGTGTGTGAGCATGTGCACCTGTGCATGCATGCATGCATGACACAGCACCCATTTGATGGTCAAAGGATAACTTGCTGGAGTCAGTCCTTTCTTCAACTGTGTGGCCTCCAGGATTGAACTCCAGACGTCAGGCTTGGCAACAAGCACCCATCTCAGCAAACCCTCCATCTGGTCCTTGAACTCCAGTCTAGTTTCATATTTTCACTCCCCTTGCCACTCACTGCCCTTTGTACATTGTTCTTCAATATTGATCATAATACACCAGGTTTGAGTTTTTGTTCTAGACTCCAGAAGTATCCTGGATGCTTGGATTCTATATTTAATTGCATTAGTGTTTTTCTCATGAAAGTATCTCTGCCATGGTGCTAGTAGTCTAAGATTCTGACATAGGCACAATCTACAGGAAACACCAATTTGTTTAAAAAGAAAAAAACTAATTCTTTAATGACAGAAAGGCAAGAAAAATTAAAGCTGTGAACAAAAATGTTAAAACACACCTAGGGGCCGGAAAAATAGCAACACACTGAAGAGCACCTATGCTTTCAGAAGATCAGAGTTAAAGATCTCAGCACCTAGTTCACAAGCCCTGGCCATCACATGTAAGAAAAGTGAGAGTAAAAAAATCCAAAGCCATGGTACATTATCACCATAGATAGTAGACATTCAACCTTGTGAACTTTCTGAGCAGCCTTTTGAAATGTGTCTTATAACTACCCATGTAGAAATAAAATATGTACTTCTTTATCAACTCCCAATTTCCAGTCAATTGTAGTCTTATGAATCTTAAGTCCTGTGCAATTCACAGTTGAACATACCTAAGAACAGAGAAAGTTCATGGTATCTACATCATCACAGAAATCTCTGAGAAAGAAGATATGTGAGTCAGGTGTGTCCTAGGACCACGATGCCTTCAGAGTTATATGCACTAATATACTCGAAGCTCCTGTGGAACTGGTTACCATAACCACAGCTGCATAAAAATACCCAGAGGACAGGATAGTGTATGTGTGACAAAACTATGGTTTAAGGAGCTATTTAGATGTGTACTTTTTAAATATCAATTTTTAATTATGTGTAGTCATGTGTCTATATGCATGTGAATGCCAGTGCTCTCAGAGGCCAGAAGAGAGCATCAGATTCCCCTGGAGACTGAATTAAAGGCAGTTGTGTCTTTAGGCAACATTTTGAAGAGAAAACCAGACCAAGTTGTAAATCAAAACAGCAATGAGTACGTGCTTAGAAATTAATTACATGGGAGCATAACAAAAGTGTTCAGATGCAGACAAAGAACACCTCTGAAGGAAGTGTATAAGCTCCAATATGTCAGTTCACTAGAGATAATAAAAACAGATGAGCTCAACTTTGAATTCAAAAGCTAAGAAAAGAGTAACTAAGCAAACCCAAAGAAAGTACCAAAAAGAGATCAATGAAAATATAGTACAAAATTAATTAAAAAATAAACCAGAAACATAGACAAAACTAAAGTAGTTAAAATAATAGTAAAAGTCAGCACCTTAATTTAGCTCTTTGAAAAGACATATAAACTAAAACTAAAACTAAACTAAGGCTAAAACTGTTGCATGTAGTTTTGTCTACACCATTTTGTGTTCCTAGACGGCCACATGTGTGTACCCACCCAGGAGCTATCTTGGATCCAAGAATAGAAAACACACATACATCCCAGTTACTCTTAAAATGCCTTTGCTAACTCAATGACTGAGCACTCCTTAACATTCCCCTGCTACCCCAGGCCCAGTGGAGGAAGTGGCCAGTGGACGCTTACTGGAAAACTCAAGTTGCTGGTTGACTTTTCTCCTGCCCCTACTGTGTTCCCTTCTTCTCTCTCCCCGTCCTCTGATTCTCTCTCTGCATCCTACCTGCACGACTCTCAGTATCCTGTTCCATGCTCAGCCATTAGCTACTAGCATCTTTATTGATAGATCAAAATCCATTTGGGAACTTCAGCATCAATAAACACAGATTCTCGATCAAAACATCAGAACCACCCTCTACAATAAACATCTATAAATCTTGCTTTAATCATAAGTTCAATAAAGCCCCAAGCTACATACCCTGCTAAAGCCTAAAAAGGTCCTTTCTTGTAGTGTTGGGAGCCGACTCCTAGCCGAAAGCGGCTATCATCTTTGCAGCCATCTCAGGCCATATACCCTGACAAGAGACTTGTTTTCAACAGCCTGCAACAACTGAGCACACTCTGATAAACATCTTGTTTTTCTCGCCGGGCGGTGGTGGCGCACGCCTTTAATCCCAGCACTTGGGAGGCAGAGGCAGGTGGATTTCTGAGTTCGAGGCCAGCCTGGTCTACAGAGTGAGTTCCAGGACAGCCAGGGCTCCACAGAGAAACCCTGTCTCGAAAAACCAAAAAAAAAAAAAAAAACATCTTGTTTTTCTCACATATCTTGTTTTGCTGTTTAGTGCCACCAGCTGCAAGGCGCACGTGGTCTCCACGCTGCTAGGTGCATGTGGTCTCCTCACTGCTAGCTAGGTGCATGTGATATCCATGCTGCTAGGTGCACGTGGTCTCCTCACTGCTAGCTAGGTGCACGTGATATCCATGCTGCAAGGCACATGACATAGTGCCTTCAGCTGTGCTTGTCCACGAGGACAAGGCACGTGGTAAAGGGTATAAATACCGAGGATTTCCTTCCAATAAACGAGACTTGAAGAGACTTGATCAGACTCCCTGTCTTGTCTCCATTCTTCGCGTCTCCGTCCCCACTCTCTCTCTTGCTAGGCCCTGACCTGCAAACCAGAACAGCAGAACAGGCGGCTACATTGTAGGACAAGAAAATGGTATGGATGTTTTCCGTACCTATAGAGTATCAACAGAAAACGTAAGTGGGAAGAAGGGATTGCAAGGAGGGGATGAGTAAAAGATAAGCACATTACCCACGCCTCTGCAGTTCTGAAGCCTGGAGCAATAAACATGTCTAAACTTAAATACCAAATATGAGACACAGTTAGATGATGATGATGATAACAGATGATAGATAAATACATAGATAATTGATAGATACATAGATAGGTAGATAGATTGATAGATAGATAGATAGATGATAGATAGATAGATGATAGATAGATAGATAGATAGATACATACATACATAGACAGATGATAGGTAGATATATAGATGATAGATAGATAGATAGACAGATGATAGATACATAGACAGATGATAGGTAGATATAGATAGATGATAGATAGATATAGATAGATGATTGATAGATAGATAGATAGATAGATACGTAGATATGTAGATACGTAGATACGTAGATACATAGACAAAATGAAAATCATTCACTAGGGGAAACATTTCCTTTTTGTGTTTTAAATATATGTAATAAATAATTTTCATTCCCGTTTTCCTAGTATAGTGAAATACTTTTACTCCTTTTTGAGAAGTGGCATGAAATGCAGAGTGAAGAAAAGCCAGTTTTCTATAGCTCATGATACTCTAGATAAAGTGTAGCCTAAATAACAGAAAGAGTAGGCAATTTAATTTTTTGAGCATGAATGATCAGATACTAGAAATCTTAACATTTTCACTACTTTCCATTCATTGCTTTGTTCAAATAGAGCACAGTGGCTTTCAACTAGTTTGGTAATTGATGCTGACACTAGCAGTCATAACTGTCAAAACTAAGCTTATGTATGCTCAGAGAGTGAACAAGCCAGTCTTTTCTGCCTAAGGTCAGCGTAGCCAGCATAAGTAACCTCCTTTCTATGAAGCACTCCAAATTGCAGTGTATGAAACATAATATGAATACTAAAATTGGTTACATGGAAGAAAAAGTCATTACTTTGAATATTACGTTCAGATTCCAAAGCTAGAGGGGAAAAGCTAAAGTTGAAAGAGATCTTAAACCATGCATTCTCCCAGACTTTTATTTTCAAAGAGTAAACTAAAGTCCCTACAGGTAAGACAGTTTTTGAACAAGTCGGTGCTAGAACTAGGGTTTGAACATAATTGAACAATTGCTTCATTTAATATTTGTTCTATATCACATAGCTGCTGTGTTCCTATCAACCAAACACGGACAACAAGCCTAGTATGAGTCAGGAATAAAGTCCACACATACCAGTGCATTTTAATGTTGAACGTTACAAAATACAAAGTATGGCATGGATTTATCAGATGAGAGTGGAAGTCAGTGGCTTCACAGAACTTAAAATCATATGAATTTTACATATACAGTGTATTATATAGAAACACAATTTTAATGGAGCTAGAAAAATTATTCAGAGCATAGCATATTCCTTGCTTCCAAATTATCTATAGAATATACACAGAAATGCATATACATCAGAGCAAACAGAATACAGGTATGATAAATAATAATAGTAAACAAAATTCAAAATTATTAGGCACAGCACAGACAAAATACATTTGCCATATCAACAGATGTAAATTCTAAAACAAAGTCAAACCAAAAGAACTAAATAAATAATTTAGACAATTGTGATATTATGATTAATGTTTGTCAATGATCATCATGAAAATGCAAAAATATTTAAAGAGTATAGTAGTCTTTAAGTATTGTTTATAGTAGGCAGAAGTTTTAAATGGGCTAAACCCATCAACAAAGAGTTGATAAACTATTATAAAAGCTTATAACCATTCTAACTAATGTGTGTATCTTCAAAAATTGAAATCATATATAAACTATGGAGTGATGGCTAAAATAACCTGTGAAAGTCAAGTTATGAAATAACATACATAGTACTCTGCCATTGTCTTAAGTTTGGGCAGGCAGATATAGAAATATCAGATTCTACATATGTGACACCTGTAGCCTCACCTCTCCAGTTCTGCCACCTGCAACGCATCAGCCTCGTTCATGAGCAGGCTCCGTTCTGTGCCTGTAGCTTCCCTTGATGGATTCTTCATGGCTCTAGGATATCTAACACCTTAGAATGTTCACGGCAATTTTATTCCCCTAATGGATTCCTACAGTGGCCTTCACTGCAACAACATTGCTCTTGCAGATTCACACAGTGGCCTTCACTACAACATTGCCTTCTTAGATTCATGTAGTGACCTTCACTGAATCAGCATTGCCTTCACAGATTCATATAGTGACCTCTCAAGACCTCCTTACCGAGAACCTGATCCTATCATAAATTACCTGCCCTCAGAAGCTGAAACCTTGCAATAAGCCTCCATGACCAACTCATGCATGTTGCATGCCTTCAAAACCAGAAGCACACGGGTGATACTAGTACATTCTGCTGTGCCAGTTCAGAATGCAAGCTGTCCCCTTTCTAACCGTGGTTGTAATGTCATCTGTGCCCCCTTGGAATTTAACAGGGGAAAACAGGTCCCTAAGCAGTTGCTTTGGAGCAGATAATCTCTTCAATTGTCATCTTCAATTTGGGCTCTGTCCTTTCAAGTGAATTTGTATGTTTATAAGTTGGAGACTTAGATAGAGAATTGTCCTCAAATCCCCTTTCCAAGCGCTGATCCAGTATGGGGGATTCCCCTCACTATGCTAATCTCTTTAGCAATTATACACTGTGTTCTCTGCACCTTGTGTATCTATAACTACTACTTTCATCAATTAACTGCAGATTTTTCAACCCCCCTTCACAGATCCCTCACAGATAACAGCAATGACCAATATCTATACCACAGCATGAATATTATTCTGTCTTATAATTTCCTTCTAATAAGCAAATAAGAATATTACTTTTGAGTCCAGTTTTGCTCAAATTCTCAGAACACAGACAGAATAAAAGCAGAAACTCTGCCAGAAGTTAACAACAATAATCTTTAACTTAATTCCAAATGGAGTCCTCAATCCCATCTGGAACCTCATGAGCACAGTACTAAGTACTGTTTGTACCTTTAGTTTGTTTTGATATTTTGAGACAAGGTCTAAAAGACTAGGATAGCCTCAAACTTTCTATGTAGCCAAGAATGATCTTAAACTCCTGCTCTCTCCTGCTTCTCCCTCCTAAATTCCAGGATTACAGGCATTATACAGCATGCTTTCCTGTTAGCATCCTGCCCTCCCAACTTCCCACCACATTGGACAGTTAACCTCTGCTTACAACACTGGAGTGTTTCTCTAACCTGCATCTCCACATTATCCCATACTCATCCTGAAAACCAATTCAAAATGTGTAAAATCCATATGGTTGGTTTTATCACAGCATTGACCTCATTTCTCAATTTTTTTGTCACTTCTGTGAGATAATACCTGACAAAGCCACCTTAAGGAAGAGAGATTTATTTTGCCTCACTACCATATATCTTTATTGAATGGGAAGAGCAGTGAAAGCTATATCTGGTCACAACTAGAAAGCAGAGAGATTAACATTAGTCCTAGTTTCCTCCTCCCCTTCTAATCAGTCTGAAAACAGCAGTTGCTGGCATGGTACTGTCCATACTCAAGGTAGGCATTCTTATCCTCAGATAAAACTTTCTGGAAGCATCCTCACAGACATACCCAGAGGATTGTCTCCTAGGTGGTTCCAAATCCACTCAAATTGACAATGAGATTAAGTATCCTACTTAAAGAAGTCTCAGGAATTTCACCAATCTGACTTTCTAAATGATCTGATATAGCCATGATGTCACCTCTTGCTGTCCTTTGAACAACACAGATAACTGAGCCAATCAAAGGGGCTAGAAGGGAAAAGTGTCTAAGAAAAATACCTTATTTTTTTTTCATCCACAAGAAGCTTAGGCTGTACAATGAAATGAATACACACGTGCACACACACACATTTTTCCAATTGTAAGCACAGTCATCTAAGGTTCTCATAGGAAGAAGAATGAGAATCAGGTAATTCAGCAGACCTTAAGTGTTTATCTCCTTAAGTAAAGGTTGAATCTCATGTGACATATGCGTGGGATTCAAATCCTTCCAACCTGATCTGTGAAGAGGCTTTCTCTGCCACACCAACACTGCAGACATTGAAGATGATTAAGACTGAGGTGCAAAGAAAAAAATGGACCTTCTGCATGGAAGGACACGTTGCAGATGGATAGTCTAGGATGCTTAAGGATGATGTAGGTACCATCAAAATTTAATATTTAATATTAGCTAAAAGCACCTTTGATAAGGATTTTTTTCTTCTAATAAAGGTAATTGTCTCTATTGCCTGGTCAAGAATAAGAAATATATTTTTGTTGAGTATAAAAGACCAGAAACAACATACTACAGACTTTGGAATAGCTAATTGGAAAGAGTATAGAGGTTAATTAGAATTAAAAAAAAAAGTCTATCCAACTCCATGCCCCCTCTCACACACAAAGAATATTTTTAAAACTAAAGTTTTCTCCTTTGGGATTATTTAACATTTCTTATAAGATTAGACCTTTGAAGAGATAATAATTCTTTTTAATAATAGTTGAGTTCTGTATTCTCCCAAACCAGCAAGATTAAAGTTAAATGTGCTTTATAATTGTCATTTTTGAAGAGGATAGTATCTGTTTTTTAAGATTTGTTTGTGAACAAGATACCTTTTTATCATAAAGGACAATAAGAGCTATCAATTCACTTTACCTGCTGGTTGCCCAATAACTTATGATTGCTATACACTGACATTAAAATAATTTTAACAGACTAATTATACAAAAATAACCATGATACCCTGAGCAAATTTTTCATGAAATTTTGGTGAACATTTTAAAATACATTAAAAGACTGAATATAAAATAGGTACAAATATAAAAATCTAGACAGTGTTATGTATTCATTTAATTTCCAAAGATACTTTGCAATGTTCAAGGCAAAAATCAATACAAGCTACTAGGAAAATGTCATAAATGCATTGATCTCTTAAAGCTTTAAACAAATCTTTCTTAAAATTCATACAATGGACTTAAAATTTAAAGATGATAAAGTTTGTGGACAATGCGCCAAAGTCCATATAGAGTCTATACCCATTGTCTCATAAGGAAGACGATGTAAATTTTCTTGAGGCAATTTAATTTTATGGAGTCACCAATAAACAGAACCAACCCCCCCAGCCCCACCCTCCTGGCCATAACATACCACAATAGAAGAAAACAGAGTTAATGAGTTGTGGGAGAAGACATCAGGACCATCTGAGTCTCAGTTACACACTGATAATCTATGCCAGGAGACAACCCAGCTATAACAATCACATCTAAACGCTGCTAGGAAACAACAAATCCTAATTCTGTTATTTCCCAATAATTTTAAGGTACATTTTTAGGGACAAGGTGTAGAAAATGCCCCTTAAGACTCTAAGGAGGTGGTCCAACTATGACATCTGCTATTGAGCTGTAATAAGCAGATGGCCTTAGAGGATCTAAAGCTCTCTGTACCAGCCTGCTTTTGGCAAGGCTCAGAATGAAGCTGTTGAAGGGCTCATCAAACTCTGATGGGTATGGGGCTGTTTTGAAATGAACTTCTCCCCTGAGCTTTTAAGGCATCAGCCCCAGCAGATGAGACCAGTCAACCAGATATGTGGCCGCAGTACATAAATGATACTCGCTGGGCTATCTAACTTGCTCTTATGAGATTCTCATCGGTTGGAGATATAAATAATTCAAGGAAACGGCTTTAGACACCAGAGGTTGCCAATTATTACTGTCACCACCTCACCACCATTTGTTTTGGTCAATAGAGTGTTTCCTGAAAGAAAAAAAAAAGTAAATTCTGCATCAAAGCAATTTCCCTTCCCTCCAACTTCTTTCAAAAACCAAAGCTTATCATTCAGAAGGCAACCTTTGTCTCTTTCTCCCTTTGGTTCCTTTATAAAAGTTCAGATATAATAAGAGTGGGAATTAAACAGTACACGTAATCATATCAGAAGAATAAAGCATATACTTCAGTATTTTTTAAAAACACATAGCATAGTACAAGCGACACATTCAAGAAGTTGAGACAGAGAATTGCAGAGCTTACATCAGCTTGCTAACTGAATGAACACGGTCTTGCTATTTTAAAACCACTAATCCATGATTTAAAAAGAGAGGAAATAGACGACTATGAAGAATTGTACTTCAGGCTGAGTGTTATGGATTTACCTAATGCATAGTCAACCCTAATACAGCCAAAATTGCCAGGTGGGCTGAAAAGCCATGTTGCTTTCCTAATCTGTCCCCTCCATTGTTAGCAGTTTGATAAACAATGAACGGCCTAGTGTCTGTATTAGACTCCATCTAATAAGAATTTATTATAAGGTGTGCACTTTTTATTTATACGTTGTTCATTATGAATCATTAGCATAATTATCTCTTCTTAGTTTTAATATGGTGATACAAATGCTATATAACCACACTGAGCAAAGTCTAAAAGAAAATAGAAATTGTAAACAGCAGTATATGTGAATATTAGAAGCAAGCAACGCAGAAACTACACCATTTTATTTCTGATCCTCAATACCTCCATAAAAGAAAAGGTTCCAGACTCTGAATTGATCACTGACCTTCTTTTAAGCTTGAATGGCTGTTCTTGATGGTTACAGGAAACTCCATAGCAACCAGTGTCAGCCAAGTCAGCTTTCCCATCAGAACCATTATGTCATACCTATGACCCAAATTCTGTGATTGCTCCCATTAATCTCAGTCATTACAGAGAGAGAGAGAGAGAGAGAGAGAGAGAGAGAGAGAGAATTTCTAAGATAAACTATACTGTGCAAAATATTTGTGAAGTCTTCCCAAAATGTGGCATTGTATCAACTAAGTTAAGATCTAGAAGTACCTTGCTGGACAGATGGCTCAGCCATTAAAGGCTAGGCTCATAACCAAAGGGACAGGAGCTAGGGTAACACCCTTGATGACAGTACCAGGTCTGTCAAATTAAAGCACAAGAGGCCTAGTTAAACACAGACTGCAGATAGGACTGAATAATATTTCCAATGAAAGTATATCCCCATAGAAAGTTTTAGACACAGTAAAAAAATACAGTCATTTTTATCCTATATGTAAATTCAACCAGAAATATCTGTATTTTATGAGATAAACAACTCTATGTGTTCTGTGTGACCATGGGTATAGGTAACTCAAGCTAAGAGCAGGGGTTATAACAAGCACTCAGGCAGGAAAAAAATGTGGCTGGCAAGGTTCATGCAGCTGGTTCCCAAGAGAGGCCAAGCCCTGCAGGGAGCGGTAGGCAACAACAAAGGCCCCAGCAGCAGCTATGACTGCTCAATAAGGCACAGCACCTGCTCCCAATGGGCAGCCAACATAGGATGCTTTCCTGTGAGGAGCCTATTCAAGACTAATGGTGTGTGACAAAAATAGCCAGGCAAGGCCAGCAAAAGGCTTTTCCAGGAGAAATTAGCCATCCAGCTTGGTCTAATAATTAGCTCTCTTTGGGCATCACTCCCTGCTACACCTGGCCATTCTAAGGAGTCAAAGGTCAAAGGTCAAACATTTATTATTTAGAGCAGACTTTGCTTTGGACAAAACTGGTGAGAGAATTTTATTAAATGCTTTTGTCAAAGTTGTCTTAAAGTAAATGGAAACAAAATGTATACTCCAGATGTACTATGTAAAATTCTGCATAAACACAAAAAGATTGTAGAAGAAGGAAATAACTAGGGCTAACTGATATTTGAAGCATAATTTTTACATTCTCATGATTAACTTCAATTTGTTGAGCCTTTACCTGACTATCCATTGCCCATGAAAATTCCTAGATACAGGTTCTGATCCCCAAGGCAAATTACTCTGATCTTCTTTACACCCTCACAAACATTGTTGGGTGAGAGTGAGAGACTCTGGGCACACCACATCTTCTACTCAAAAAATGTATTAATAATGAAATTATTTTAAATGCCATATTCTGTGTATTTCTAATGTTTTTGAAGAGTATCTACATATAGTATGTCTGAACTGTTAAACCTTGGCTACTCTTAGCTATTTCTATTTGAATGATATTGAAAACACTTTATTATAATTAAATAAGAATCTAATACAACCATGAGTTTACTATTTGGCCCTTAACTTGTATTGATCATCCTAAACAGTTTGTAATAGCAGCTATCAGAAGGACCAGGTCCTAAGCCTTGTATTCTTAAATGAGTTGTATAGGCACAATGTCTATCTAAGAGTAACAATATTAATTTCAAATTTTGTATCAAAATACAAAGATTTATATAAATTGAAATTTTAAACCCATATCAATATATAAATTTTGTACAATGTAAGACATTATAACGAATTTTGTATCAATTTAACAGCTTCAGGATCTGTGTGGCCATCTCATCAGTTCTTCCTCAACTGTGTGCATGCCGTTCAAATGCTCAAAAGCCATGCATGATTAGTTATTCTGCTTTTATGCTTCAGTTATAGAGCATTTATCATATAGAAATTTCTACTGGGTAGTATCAGCTCAGATAATTTTCATCCAGAAACAGCATGTAGAGTTAAGGCCCCATTATGTACAACATCTACTCTAGAAAATTTAGAAAGAAAAAAAATCATAATTGAGCAATTTAGTTGGAGGAAGCATGCTGTATTATGCACCACAAATACAAGCATGGTAGATGTTTTGAGGAAGTGATGGCATAAACATAACACACATTACAATGGCTATATAGCATTGTTGTTAAAATAGTATCATTTGCAGTGCTCATAGAGGGCTGCCACAGAAAGCACCATTTATTTCTGCCTGCTGTTTCATGACAGCATTTGATGTATTGGCTTAAAAAAAAAACTGTAAAATAGGGATACTAAAATTACCTTCCTGTTCCAGAAAGATTGCCTGATCTATGTGCTTCTCTCTAGAGTTATACAGAGCACATTCTGTGGAGCAGTATAAAAATCACTTCTTCTCACTAGGATTGAAAGAATAAGGCAAATGCATTTAAATAACTTCAAAAACAAGTGGTTAGCCTGTGTTGAGGAATTCAATAAACACTAGCTGTTAAACAGCCATCACAAAAAGGAGGTGTCCCAAATAATAAAATAATGGAATTGTAAAGTTGTCCATAACAAGGATTAGTAACCAAATTGGCTTTCCCAACACTGCAGGGGTTCACAGAACATGGAAATTTCAGCTTTAAAACCAGAAAAGCCCCAGACAAACCAGAATAAGTTAGTTACCCATTTTAAAAAGCAACAATATATTTAGCCACAAGAAACTCCCAGAAGTAAACGAAATTGACTTCCTCTCTCCAATGACTTCCAATATTAGTAACAACATCTGGCTGAACACAACAAGTTCTTGAAACTAAATAGCAAGTCAGTAGATGAACGGGTGGACAGAACTCTTCTTGGCATTAATGTGCAGATCTGCATGAAACCCGAAATTGTCCGGCTGGAGCAGAAAATAGAATAGTGCCTGTGGCTTGTGGCCTTCAAATAACAGCGCTGGTTGACTCAGCATAGGATCAGTCAAGTTGGAATATTCTTTCATTCATTTTCTCTCTGTCCTCCTCTTTCTTCCCTTCCTCCCTCCCTCCCTGCATCCTTTTAGTCTCTAACCCAAAAGAAAACTTCCCTCCAGTTTAATTACTGCAGGACTCTTCCTGTGCTATTTATAAGCTACAAACTGAATTGTGCTTTCTCCATGTGTATTTATTGTGTAATCTATACCTTAGTACTTAGAGCAACGAGATGAGAAATGGTGTCGGTAATGATTTTAATTAAACCAAGTGTTTATGACTTCCTCAATGGCTCCCTCTTTGCACAGCCTAGAGCAAAAACACAGCAGGATAGCAGCTGTCAAATCAGCGATGAACACAGAGAATTTGCATGGTGGTCCTAAAACTAGCAAGTTGCCATATAACTCTGTTTTCTTTCCATGGAGCTCTAAAATGGATTTTATTGGGCAAGCCCCAACCGGTGAGTACTTTTGTAAGTCCCGTGGACCACAGAAGTATGATGTGTCCACATTTACTTAAAATGCTGAGAGACAAAAGCTAGAACACCACACTAGTAGTTCCTAAACTGAATGCTTCTGTCTCTTTTCAGTGGCATCTGACACCATAGTTCTGTTTCTAAATGGTTTTTGGGTGACCCTGTCTCTTCTCTATCAGAAGCCCATTCAAATGAGTGTCAAAGTATAAATAAAGACTCCTTTATGGGTCCAGTCAGCATCTTCTGCTTTGTTCTTATGGCCTTACAAGCGTTTATAGCAGACAATTTCTTTACTAGGTCATTAAAAATGAACTTACTAAGTGACCAGTGGTGGTGGTTGGAAGGACTTTGGCTTTCATGTGAATTTGAAATGTGAATTGTGACAACTCACATGAAAACAATGAAACCCAAAGTTAGCCTCCTCTTTAGGGTAGCCAGGCAATCATGGAGGGCGGGGGGCAGGGGGGATGTGACATAGAGCATACACTTATCCATATGTGACATAAAGCATGCACTTGTCCAGATGTAACTAACATAAATCATGCATTTATCCAGATGTGACATAGAGCATGCACTCATCCAGATGTGACATAGAGCATGTAATCTACTCTGCTCATGGCAGTGTCTAAAGAGCTGTCCCTGTCCCTTCACCTTGCCTTTCTGGAATACGGTGATAGAAAGTGGCATTGCCTAGTCTCGGATTTCTATCAGGCCTTCCACTTCTCTTTCCAGTCTCCTCTTTCCCCTGTGCTTCAATGGCAGCTGGGTTTTAAACAAGTACAACTTGGAGCTACATTGTAGCTAAATTGGGTTATTCAAATTAAGAAGTAATTGTGGACCAAGTAAACGAGTTTTGTTACTGTGATAGAGCAATGCTACAAATGCAGGAAGAGATTTCTGAAAACCTGTGATTTCAACAGAAAAGATAGATGGAAATCAAGTAGTTATCCATGAACACTGGAGCAAGGAGCTCAAGAAAGTACGCATACTTTGGTCCCAGAAAAGTTATTGGATAATGGTGTGGTCCATACAAGTAAATCATTTCCCCTTTCAAAACCTGTTTCTTCACTTATAAGTTACAGACTTCTTCTCTGAAAACATTATGATAGTTAAGGTAGAGTAAGCAGGTTAAGATAAAACAACACAACTGCAAACCACAGAATCTCAGAGATCAGAGACTGACTTACAAGACAGCAGAGAGGCCTACCTACCTCAGATGCCTCTGAAGACACTACTGTGGGAACAAACAGGCAAAAACTTTCCCAGGTCAGCCTAAGCAGATGGCTGTCTGCTGGGGTCAGCACCTCCACTAAGCTAGACCTAGAGGAAGGGTACTAGTCTGCCATTTCTGAAGAAGTGCCTGAGACATAAATTCTGACATCATCAAGCTGGTCTGTAAAATAGTCCTACCCATTTTAACCATGGTATCCAACAGTTTTATTTTCGATTATCAGGTTAATCCTTTCTAAACTATTCATTTGAGTGCTAAGATCTACCCAAAGAGACACTGTTACAAAGAGAAAGCCATTGATTCAACCCTTTCCTTTCCTGTACAGTTGCAGCCTGAGGTTCCCAGGTTTGCTGGCAGAATGAAGCTAAGATGAACCTGCCCCCTTCAAACCATAGATTCCCCAACCTGGAACATCATCAAGCACTTTCCATGCATAAGAATTTTTACTGTGAAAATTGTTGCTCCAACATAACCCAGGTCTTTTTCCTGCTCCAGGTAACCAGAGACATGAATTGGAAATTACTATGGAAATTCCAGTGGTATGGACAGATAGAAGAGAGCCATTTCCTGTGACACAATATCTATTATCTTGATTGGCTACCTAAATTTACCAAGAAATTTAGAGAACAGCTCATTCAGTTGAAATCTATATGCCAATGAACATAAAAAATTTATACTAAAAAGAATTTCATTCACTTTAATTTGCTATTCTCCACTAGTGAGAAGCATTTTGAATTTCCAAACCAAATTGCTGTTAGCTAAAATAATAATGAGGATAATATTTGTGTGTTATTACTAACTGGTTAGATCTAGTAATTCCATTCAACAATTTTCTTGATGGTACCTGTTACAAAATTCAGGAATGAAGAAAGGCCTCAAAAAAACAATGAGTGTTGTAGAAATTCTAAGTACCAGAGATAGAATTTCTGTGGGAATGGCTAGCTTTCTAGTCTAATACAAAATCCAGGATTCGATTCTTGTCTTAAATATTTGCTTTTAATCTTTTTAATTACTTGTATGTATATGTGCCTATGTGAAGGTACTGAAATATGAATGCAGGTTTCCACACAGGCTAGCAACCTTGGTTTTCTCTGAAGCTGGAATCACAGACAATTGTAAGCCACCTGCTGTGGATGCTAGGAACTTAATTTAGGCCTTCTGAAAGAGCAGTACATGTTCTTAACCACTGAGTCATCTCTCCAGCCCTACATTGCTTTTATAAAAGTGCTCCTCACTAAACCTGCCTGAGTCTAATATCATATTTCCTTCACAGACAAGTAAATATTCTTAAAAGCCTAATTTCCAGAGCAACTAGCCACCAAAACTATGATGCAAAAGTTGTTTTTAGTCTCCTACATAAGGACTAGATGTCATAGTACCAGGAAGAGTCATGAAATCTTCCAAAGGAAGGAGGGAGACAACAGTCCTTCTCAATATGGCATGATAACCACACACAAGCAGCAGTGGCATGATTACCTTGGCAGTTACCAACAGCTCTCAGTTGGACTCAAGGCCTGCTCAAAAAGAGAGAAACCAAAATTATTTTTGAGATTTCACCTTCTAAGTCATAATGGCCAATATAATTTAAAAAAAAGTCCAAATAAATAAATCTGAGACAGATGTTTATAGAAAATGTCTTTGAATTCCTTTTGGGTTGGCCATCTATGGATGATATGGTTAACGTAACCAGTAAGGAGCCTTTAGAGATTATTTTTTTCCTTTGCAAGCACACACCAGTTGCAGAGAGGTTCTTGGCTAAGGGGTGGGGGGAGGACCTATGTCTACTTCTCTCCTCAGCACTTGGACCCCATCTGTCTTGAACTTGTGCAGGCCTTGTGCACGCTATCTCAGTCTCTGTGAGTTCATATGTGTGTCAGTCCTATAGTATCTGGAAGACATTACTTGCTTAGAGTCATCTATCATCTCTGGCTCTTACAATCTTTCTGCCTCCTCTTGCACATAGTTCCATGACTCCTAAGAGGAGGACTTGATGAAGAATTCCCATTTAGGACAGAGTGTTCCAAGATCTCTCATTCTCTGCAAATTTTCCAGTCTCTGTGTTAAGTCCCGTCTATAAGACTATAAGACACTTCTCTGATGATGGCTGAGCAAGGTCCTGATCTACGGCTACAACAGAATGCCACTAGTATTTCTTTTTTTGCTATTTAACATTAGAACAATAGTATTTGGTTTTCTCCTAAGGCTGTGGCCTGTCCAGTGCTTTATAGCCACCTCATCAGTGTCAGTTATGAGATTAATCTCATTGAGCTGCTTTTAAATCCAACTCAATAAGTGGTTAGCTACTCCCACATTTGTGCGAGGGTTGCCTCAGGCTATCTGCCAAGCAGGTCACTGTTGTAGGCCGCAGGGTTTGCTGCTAGGTTGATGATTCCTTTCTCCTCTGGTAGCATGCAGAGTACATTCTAGTACCATAAACACTAGTCAGTAAGGGTGAATTAGATACCAGCTTGACTTTCCTGTGTTTAATTAGATATGTAAAGTTTTGTCTTCAGCAGAAGAACCTTATTGTCAGTTTGTGGAAAGCAACTAATTGCCTTGGAAATACCCTATGATGTTTGGGGTTTTGGCCAATTACCCAACTAAATGTAACCCATTTCTGACACTGGAGGTTTCACTTGGTGAAAAATGTCAAATTGGGGCATTGTCTCCCTCTCCTCATTATTTAATGATGCCAATTTTATATATATATATGTGTGTGTGTGTATATACATATATATGTGTGTGTATATATACATATATATGTATATGTATATATATATATATATATATATATAGTTTCTTTGTTAGCAAGTTTCCATATGGCTCCCCAAATGGCCCTTAGTGTTATTTGCTTCTCCCATATCCCCTCTTTAATCCTCTCCTCAATCTTTCTCCCCATTTAATCCTCCTGCTCCAGTCTCTTCATAACAATATATTCTATTTCCCCTTTCATGAGAGATCTCTGTCCTTCCCCATAGACTTTTACTAGATACCTAACCTCTGTGTTTATACATATTGTAGCAAGCATGATAAAGTCTTAAATGGTAAAGTTAATACATAAAAGAAAATATAATTGTTATCTTTTGGTGGTATGAGTTACCTCACTCAGGATGATTTTTTTTTTTAGCTCTATCCCTTTAACTGCCAATTTTGTAATTTTTTTTAACATCATGACCAAGGATAAAACAAGAAAATAGTTCACTTGTCACATGCTGTGCAATTAAACATGTTCAGTTCAAATAAACCAAAGAGAAAGGGCTTAATTTATTGACAGTCATAATAGAAAGGGAAAAGCTAAAATTGGATTTGCCAGAGATCAGATAAATGCAATCAAGACATGGTATCAGGACTCAGTCCATCTCCTCTGATGTCCACTCATGTGTCAGACTAACCCCATATGGCTCCTCCATACACAGTTGTATTAGTTTCACACTCTCAGTACCCTGTCCTTTCATCTTGAAAAACAGAAGTTAAGCAAGAGATACCAATCAACCTTTGATTAGAAAACTCCAAAGGCAAAGTCTGGTGGGATGAATGGATCCTAGGTTCCTTTAACTAGCCACTATGGTCAGGAGGTGGAGCAATTCAATTAGTCAAGCCTTATTGCTCACTTCCATGGCCATGGAGGCAAGCAACTCTCATAGGTAAATCCTAAGTATCTGGGAAGATAGCAAATATCTGTTGCAGCGATGGCTATTCCTGATTGTAATTTGTCTGCACCTGGAGTCAACTAAAACACAATCTGTTTATATTAATAGAATTATTTGAAGCTGGAAGAAACACCGTATATATGGGCAGCACCTTCTGGCAGACTAGATAAAAAGACATGGAAGAAGGAAACTAATTTTTTTTGCCTGCTGGTAATTTCATCTATGCTATTGTTATGACATTTCTTTGCCAGTATTAGAATCAACTTCCTCGGACTTACAACATAGACTGAAGACCAGCAGCTTTCCACTAATCTTCCAGGCTTTCAGTGCTGGATTGAACCTGCTAAGACAGTCAGCCTCATAGGCTAAACAGCCATCAGAGTTTCAGCTTCTCCAGTGTTGGATAGTCATTATTTTACTACACCAACAACAGCTTATTAAAAACCAATCTACTAAATCTCCTTTTAATACAAATAATTGATAGATGAGATATACACATAGAGATACTTGATTGATAGATGATAGATAGATGATAGATAGATAGATAGATAGATAGATGATAGATAGATAGATGATAGATAGATAGATAGATAGATAGATGATAGATAGATAGATAGATAGATAGATGATAGATAGATAGATTGATGATAGACAATACATACACATACATACATACATACATACATACATACATACACACACTCTGTCAGTTCTGTTCCTGTAGACAACCTGACTAATACAGTTACCTAGAAGTCCTGTGTATTAGTGACAGAAAATGAGAAAAATCTTACAAACAAATATAGCATCCACTGTGGCTTTAGCAGCTAAACAGAACGTAAAAAAGGACTTGATCAAATTTGAGGAATGTTTGATTAAGAAGAAAAATACAGCCCTTCGGCCCCTGCCTGGTCCTTTGGGCTGGAGCAGACACAGAGTTGGTTTGCTCCTGTCCTGTGGAGAAACTGAATCCTGAGTCATCGAGAAGCCACTACACTCAGAGCAGCTGAAACTGAATCCTGAGTCATCGGGGACCCACTGCACTCAGAGCAACTGGAGCCACTGCAATCAGAGCAGCTGACACAGAGTTGGTCTGCTCCTGTCCTGTGGAGAAACTGAATCCTGAGTCATCTAGGAGCCACGGCACTCAGAGCAGCTGAAACTAAATCCTGAGTCATTGAGGACCCACAGCACTCAGAGCAGCCGAGGAGCCACTGCACTCAGAGCAGAAGGATTTCCAGATCCAAGAGGTGGCCTGAGTCCCAGGAGTTCTTCCACCCAGGAGATTAGGGGCATAAGACCACAGAGACCTCTGGACTCCGAGGAGCTCTGCAATAAGCAAGATAACTGGAAATACAGATTCCAATCTTACACAGTGAGGGCAGGTACCACTAGAGTTACCCAGATGGCGAAAGGCAAGCGCAAGAACATAAGCAACAGAAACCAAAGTTTCTTGGCATCATCAGTGCCCAGTTCTCCCAATATAGCAAGCCCTGAACACCCCATCACACCTGAAAAGCAGGATTCAGAATTAAAATCACTTCTCATGATGATGATAGAGGATTATAAGAAGGAATTAAGTAACTCCCTTAAAGAAATACAGGAGAGTACAAGTAAACACATAGAAGCCCTTAAAGAGGAATCACAGAAATCCCTTAAAGAAATGCAAGAAAACACAAAGAAGGAATTAAACAAAAACATTCAGGATCTGAAACTGGAAATAGAAGCAATAAAGAAAGTTCAAAGGGAGACAACCATGGAGATAGAAAACCTAAGAAAGAGATCAGGAGTCACAGACGCAAGCATCACCAACCGAATACAAGAGATAGAAGAGAGAATCTCAAATGCAGAAGATACGGTGGAAAATATTGACACAGTTGTCAAAGAAAATGAAAAACGCAAAAAACTCCTAACTCAAAACATCCAGAAAATCCAGGACACAATGAGAAGACCAAACTTAAGGATAATAGGCATAGATGAGAATGAAGATTCACAACTTAAAGGGCCAGTAAATATCTTCAACAAAATCATTGAGGAAAATTTCCCTAACCTAAAGAACAAGATGCCCATAAACATACAAGAAGCCTACAGAACACCAAATAGACTAGACCAGAAAAGAAATACCTCCCGTCACATAATAATCAAAACATCAGATGCACAAAACAAAGAAAAAATACTAAAAGCAGTAAGGGAAAAAGGTCAAGTAACATATAAAGGCAGATCTATAAGAATTACACCAGAATTCTCACCAGAGACTATAAAAGCCAGAAGAGCCTGGACTGACATCATACAGACCCTAAGAGAACACAATTGCCAGCCCAGATTACTATACCCAGCAAAACTCTCAATCACTATAGATGGTGAAACCAAGATATTCCATGACAAAACCAAATTTGCACAATATCTTCCCACAAACCCAGCACTTCAAAGGATAATTGATGGAAAACGCCAACACAAGGAGGGAAACTTCAACCTAGAAAAAGCAAGGAAGTAATCTTCCAACAACCCCAAAAGAAGATAACTATACAAACATAACTTTACCTCTAATAACAAAAATAACAGGAAGCCACAATCATTTTTCCTTAATATCTCTTAACATCAATGGTCTCAATTCCCCAATAAAAAGACGCAGACTAGCAGACTGGATACACAAACAAGACCCAGAATTTTGCTGCATACAAGAAACGCACCTCAGTGACAAAGACAGACACTACCTCAGAATAAAAGGATGGAAAACAATTTTCCAAGCCAATGGTCCCAAGAAACAAGCTGGAGTAGCCATTCTAATATCAAATAAAATCGACTTTCATTCAAAATTAATCAAAAAAGATAAGGAAGGACACTTCATACTCATCAAAGGAAAAATCTACCAAGGTGAACTCTCAATTCTGAACATCTATGCCCCAAAAGCAAGGGCACCTACATACATAAAAGAAACTTTACTAAAGCTCAAAACACACATTACACCTCACACAATAATAGTGGGGGATTTCAACACCCCACTCTCAGCAATGGACAGATCATGGAAACAGAAACTAAACCGAGACACTTTGACATTAACAGAAGTTATGAACCAAATGGACTTAACAGACATCCATAGAACATTTCATCCTAAAACAAAAGAATATACCTTTTTCTCAGCACCTCATGGTACCTTCTCCAAAATAGACCATATAATTGGTCACAAAACAAGCCTCTACAGATACAAAAAGATTGAAATAATCCCTTGCATCTTATCAGATCACCACGGAATGAGACTGGTCTTTAATAATGACAAAACCAATGGAAAACCCATGTGCACATGGAAACTGAACAACTCTCTACTCAATGATGACTTGCTCAAGGAAGAAATAAAGAAAGAAATTAAAGACTTTTTAGAATTCAATGAAAATGAGGACACACCGTACCAAAACTTGTGGGACTCCATGAAGGCAGTGCTAAGAGGAAAACTCATAGCTCTAAGTGCCTACAAAAAGAAACTGGAAAGAGCACACACTAACAAGTTGACTGCACAACTAAAAGCTCTAGAACAAAAAGAAGGAAATACACCCAGGAGGAGTAGAAGGCAGGAAATAATCAAACTCAGGGCTGAAATCAACCAAATAGAAACAGAAAGAACAATACAAAATATCAATAAAACCAGGAGTTGGTTCTTTGAGAAAATCAACAAGATAGATAAACCGTTAGCCAGATTAACCAGAGGGCACAGAGACAGTATCCAAATTAATAAAATCAGAACTGAAAAGGGAGACATAACAACAGAAACTGAAGAAATTAAAAAAATCATCAGATCCTACTACAAAGGCCTATACTCAACAAAACTGGAAAACCTGGATGAAATGGACAATTTCCTAGACAGATACCAGGTACCGAAGTTAAACCAGGAGCAGATAAACCATCTAAATAGTCCCATAACCCCTCAGGAAATAGCAGCAGTCATTAAAAGTCTCCCCACTAAAAAAAGCCCAGGACCAGATGGTTTTAGTGCTGAATTTTATCAGACCTTCAAGGAAGACCTAATACCAATTCTCTTCAAACTACTCCACAAAATAGAAACAGAAGGAACACTACCCAATTCGTTCTATGAAGCTACAATTACACTCATACCCAAACCCCACAAGGACCTGACAAAGAAAGAGAACTTCAGACCAATCTCCCTTATGAACATCGATGCAAAAATACTCAATAAAATTCTAGCAAACCGAATCCAAGACCACATCAAAACAATCATCCATCATGATCAAGTAGGTTTTATCCCAGGAATGCAGGGATGGTTCAATATATGGAAATCCATCAATGTAATCCACTATATAAACAAACTTAAAGAAAAAAACCACATGATCACCTCACTAGATGCTGAGAAAGCATTTGACAAAATTCAACATCCCTTCATGATAAGTCTTGGAAAGATCAGGAATTCAAGGCCCCTACCTAAACATAGTAAAAGCAATATACAGCAAACCAGTAGCCAACATCAAGCTAAATGGAGAGAAACTTGAAGCAATCCCACTAAGATCAGGGACTAGACAAGGCTGCCCACTCTCCCCCTACCTATTCAATATAGTACTGGAAGTCCTAGCCAGAGCAATTAGACAACAAAAAGAAGTCAAAGGGATACAAATAGGAAAGGAAGAAGTCAAAATATCGCTATTTGCAGATGATATGATAGTATACTTAAGTGACCCCCAAACTTCCACCAGAGAACTCCTAAACCTGATAAACAACTTCAGCAAAGTGGCTGGTTATAAAATCAACTCAAACAAATCAGTTGCCTTCCTCTACATGAAAGATAAACAGACTGAAAAAGAAATTAGGGAAATGACACCCTTCACAATAGTTGCCAATAATATAAAATACCTTGGTGTGAATCTAACCAAGCAAGTGAAAGACCTGTATGACAAGAACTTCAAGTCTCTGAAGAAAGAAACTGAAGAAGATCTCAGAAGATGGAAAGATCTCCCATGCTCATGGATTGGCAGGATTAATATAATAAAAATGGCCATCTTGCCAAAAGCAATCTACAGATTCAATGCAATCCCCATTAAAATCCCAACTCAATTCTTCACAGAGTTAGAAAAGAAAATTCTCAAATTCATATGGAATAACAAAAAAACCCAGGATAGCGAAAACTATTCTCAACAATAAAAGAACTTC
>NW_021605555.1:1652815-1685975 GCF_004785775.1 Grammomys surdaster | reverse complement strand
GGGTCTAAACCACCAGCCTGGGAGCACTTGGGGGGGGGGGGGATCCAGGGCTTCAACTGAATATGTAAGAGTGGAGGGCCCTGCTGGGCATAGGTGGAAGAAGAGAACCTTGACCTCATGAAGGCTGGATGCCCCAGGGGGTGGGAATTTTGAGGGTGGGGAGGTGGGAGTGGGGGGGAGTAGATAGAGCTTACATCCACAGAGAAGAAGGAGGAGGGGTGAGGGGATTGGGGGTTCCGGGGTGGGTGGGGGATGGGGTAAGGGGACAACATAGGAAATGTAAATAAAACATCCAATAAAAAAAAAAAGAAAAATACAATTAAAGTATACTTAGGAAGCATAATTGATAAGACTTGGACTATGATTCACAGGATTGTATGTATCCAGCTTTAAACTAGGTGACACAACATTTGAATTTTTAGACAAAGATAAAAAGTGGCCAAATAGAAATATTAATGCAATAAATCCATTGCCAAAATGTGGGCATGCCTGAATTTTACTTAACACACAGTTTATGATCAACTGGGAACGAGGTGAAAAGCAGGGGAGGAACTAAGAAATGTTTTATAGCTATATGAGTGTATCTGCTGAGCAGAGAGCAGTGCCCTCAAACAAGCTATTTAGTTCTGACCAATTCTGAAGCATTCCTTAGGATGGAATTCCTCCCAAATTGTTAGTCTATGTAGTGTTCTGATATGAGGTAGTACTTGAATCTGTTTTAAGAAGTCCAACTGAATAGTTAAAATACATTAAACAAGCTCTCTGCCAACAAGTTCTATGAATACAAACATTACAATATCTACATAATGTACATAAATTGTCTTGCATGTGGAAAGAATTCCATAAATCCAATTTCCTTCTGACCAGCACTTAGTGTTTGCTGAGGTAAATCATCAAACACTAAGCCAATTTAAAGCACAAAGGGAAGTGATTACTCAACTCATACCATATGCCAAGCCTACTGAATACACAATATTACATAAGAGAGACATTTCTAACCACAAGACATTTGAGTAGTATTTTGGTCTAAAAGACAAATAAGAAAATGGTGGATGGGCATGAAGCATATGACTTTAATCCCAGCACTTAGGAGACACAAGCAGGCATATCTACATGTTCAAGGCCATTCTGCCCTACAGAGTAAGTTCAGAACAGCCAGGATTACTTAGAAGAGCTCTGTCTAGAAGAGGAAGATGAAGATGAGGATGAGGAGGAGGGATGAGAGGAGGAGGAGGGAAAGAGGGAGAATCAAAGGAAGGGATAGGAGGAAGAAGGGATGGAAGGGAGGAAGAGAAGGAGAGAGAAAGAAAGAGAGAGAAAAAGAGAGAGAGAGAGAGAGAGAGAGAGAGAGAGAGAGAGAGAGAGAACATTGAATAGAAAAACGTCTTGATAGAAATAAACAGGTAGCAAAATAAAGACAAACCGAAGTAGACCCTATTGATTGACAGGCTGTTTACCTCAATACTGTGGAAGGCAGAATTTAGTTTTTGATAAAAATGATACCTACCCTCATGAGTGGCTTTTCCTATGTGTAGTATCTCACCACCATCTAAGAACTTTCAGGGTGCATGAATGATCTACATAAAATTTCACACAGCCTTGTGAAGACTTAATGGGTTAAAAAGTACAAAGAATGTAAACATGATTACAGGTTTCACTACCCCGTAAGATATTGTGCCATCCTGAAACCTCAGTATAAAAAGCCACTACAGGTTTAGGTAAAAATTATCTTGCTCCTACAGAACTGGAAATTGAAGAATTTCAGGATTTAGTATATAAAATGAATCAACAAATGGTATGTTGACAACAGCTAGGATACACAAGCCCAGAAACTAAGGGGATGGTGTGTGGTAGTCCCTTCCCACTATTGCTCACAAGAAATCCACTGTTCTTATCACTGAAAGCTCAGCCTTTGCTGAGTAAGAGGCACTGTGACCAAAAGGAGGATGCTTTAAGTGATGGTTACATGGTAGGGGTTCCACCAACTTAGAGCCACAGTTATTACCCATTCTTTGGGGCTGACCATGCCACAGAGAAGATGAGCCAAGGATGTAGTTTCTACATTACCAGTTTTAATAGGCAGAGACTTCCGTGGAAAGCTAGACCACATGATGAAACCATAAAGATCATGCATTGACCCTTCTCACATCCTACTATGTTTCACTCTATTGCCTCAGAAAGGAACTTTGCTAAAGTATAGACAATTTTAAAATATATCAACTCATTTGTACTGCAAGCTCCATTATTTCTACCTGCGGGCTTCCCTGAATCTATGACACCAAGTTTGTGACATATAGCTACTAACTATCACATAGGTGCAACCTGTGTTCAAGGCAATTAGCATTTTATAGCACAAACTTTAACATAAGGGAGGAGAGCTCATTAGTAATATCTGCCACCTTTTGCCCTTAATATTGGAAGAAACTGAATAACAAGGAAGAAATCCTGTGGTCTAATTAATATAGATCCTAAGAACTTCCTCAGAAAATCAAGAACGTTCTCAGAAAAACATCCCCAGAGAACACAAAGCGTTGAGCCACTAAAGAGGGTGCTATCCTGAAGTGTCTTATTTTCTGTGTGCTTCCTTCTCTTATTCTTCAATCCCCTAGCTGACCTCTTTTAACTGCCTCCCTGGTTCCCAGGAGTCATTTCAGGTGACCTTAGCAGAAATGCCCAACAATTGCAATATGGAACCTGAAGAGACCACCTCCAGTAGCCAGACAGGACCCTCAGTGGAGGAATAAGGACACCAACCTACAACACTTTTGACCCAAAATTGGTCTAGTTTAAAATAAATACAGGGACAAAGGTGGAACAAAGACTGAAGGAATGGCTGCCCAGTGACTGGCCCATTTTGAGACCCAGTCCCTCACACTATTAATCATGGTATGTTGTGCTTGCAGACAGGAGCCTAACATAGTAGCCCCCTGAGAGGCTCTACCCAGCAGCTGACTGAGACAGATGCAAATACCCACAGACAAACAAACCTCTGTCTAAGACAGAGGTCAGGGACACCTGTGGAAGAGTTAGGGGGAAAATTGAAGGCCCTCAAGGAGATTGCAACCCCACAAGAAGACCAATAGTATCAACTAACTTGGATCCCTGGGAACTCCCAGAGACTGAGCCACCAACCAAAGAGCATACATGGGCTGGTCCTAAGTCCCTGACACATATGTAGCAGAGGGCTGCCATGTCTGGCCTCACTGAGACAGGATGGGCCTAATCCTGTAGAGTCTTGATACATGAGGGATGAGGGGATACAGGGGATGTTGGGGACCCTTTCAGAGGTGAAAGGGAGAAGATAGAGGAAGAACTCTACAAGGAGGCATCAGGAAGGGGGAGCAACATTTGAGATGTAAATAAATAAATAGAACTGCTTCCCCAAAGAAAGTGCCTGCAGATAAGCCTTCCCCTCCCACTCTGCTTTCTGACTTAAACTGAGATCTTACCTTCCTCTGATTCCTCCCAAGTGCTCCCTTTCTTACAGATTATTTTTGCCAGTTACTACTACCTAGAACATTGCTTGATGGATACTTTGAAATGTACTGTAATGCCATGTGTGATCTGTAATCAGTTCATAGTGAACTTGACCCTCACACCTACAGTAACTCAGCAAACAAGGAGAGCAGCTCTTTATTTTAAATGACCAGCTTTATGAAATTTAGCATGTAATGTTTTTCAATGATGCTGAATGATTTAAGCGGAACTTTTCCTTTAAAGAGTGGTTTTGAGTTACAGATTTTCAATTTGTAACAAACTGATAAAAAATTGGTCTGTGATCATTCAATTAGAAATTGAAATGTATTTTTGATCATCTATATTAATTCACATGCTGCTGAGAGGCTCCTTTAAACGCCTTTGAAGTATAACACATATTATCTCTAAATTATTAATGTACAAGAGAGCTCTGTTTGCCAGGCTCTGGGCTTAACCTTAAACAAATATTATTTTAATATCTGTTAATCCTTTAAATTGAAAGATTCTTTTTTCAGCAGCAAAAATACATTTACTCTCATTCCTATGATAATGGATAATTGTTTCTTTAGACGAGGATTTTGGAAAATGCTGATAATGACGGTGCCAGGATGCTTACACTGCTCATGAAAAAGCTTAAGGAATGTACAGTATGTTGGCTTTGTATACAGTTAGAAGCTTAAGAAGGGGGAAGTGTGAAATGTCTTCCCTCAGTGTTGTTTGCTCACATTGGGCCAACTCACAGGTCTGATAAAGCTGAGCAGTTGCTCATGGGAGATTTTGTACAGGTTTCCATGGAGGAAAACTGCAAACCAGGCACCGGGTGTTAGAAGATCGCCTGGGAGAAAAGTCAAAGCAATTACTAGGAGCTTGCCATGGAAATCACAGAAGGAAAGAACTGAATTGCCCACCCTGCATGAAAAGGACCCTGAAGTTAACTCCCATTGAGCATTTTTACAAAGGTCTCAGTCTATAGATCTGTGAAGCCAGCAGTTATTTGCACTCCAGCTATAACATTTCCCACTTTCCTGAAAGAGGTCTCGGAAGAAATGAATGCAGATTTCTACCTTCACTTTCATGGCTTAGTGTGCTGTGTTTCTATTATTTTTAAAATGGGGAAGATGGTGGATAAAATGATAAGAACAATCAGGACAATCAAGGCGCCAAATGTGTTCAAAATGACTTTACAATTGCTGGTTCTTAAAACAGAAGTCTCTGTATCTTGAGACTGGGGAAGCTTCACAGTGTCCAAGCTCAGTTGGAGGTCTGTGTAATCCCTGTTGACTATATGGGAAGTGAGCAATTGACAAGACAACTGGAGGAAGATTAAAACTCCAAAATCAGTGATGGCTCACCCTGACTGTCGTTATCAATAAGAACGTCAACTAAAACCCTTGACTAGTGGCTCTGCTGGGGTTTGCATTATTTGGAAGTAAAGTAGTCACAGGGCAGTCTGAAGAGGTTTCTCAGAATGCCTAATGGAAAAGTGGTCCCTGTAGGCTGACATGGTGCAGCAGACTTCAAATTATGATGAAACAGAGCAGTGCTTTTCTTTGTTGGTTTTCATATCTTAGCATTAAAATCTTTGGTTTCCTGGAGATAGAGTACTGAGGAGACTGAGGCAGCAAGATCAGAAATTCATAGCCAGCCTGAACTATATAGTGATTCCAAATCAAGAATACAAAATTAGATGTTCTATCTAGGACCCTCTGTGGCCTGGGTCTGGGACTCACTCTCCTTTTTCTCCTATTCCCATCCTTCTTCCTGTCCTCCATCAGTATGGCTCCAGTCTCATTCCCAGCCCTGTAGCAGGCTGCCTCTCCTGCCTCCCTAGCATTCCTCCCTCCTCCCATCCTTTAATGTCAGCCATGAATAACAAGAAACACTTCCTATCTGTCTCCTGTGGCTACACCAGACCTGGAATCAGGTAGACTTTCTCTATTTTTCTTGTCCTTTATCATTATCCAGTTTCATCCCCAGCCCGATAGACTCTCCTACCACCCTCCCTCAGTTCTCATAGACTCCAAGGTCCCTCTGGTAGCTGCGGGTTTGTTCCTTCCTCCAATCCCATTGAGTCAGATGTCCATAACAAGAAACATGCTCTACTTGGGACCTGCAGTGGCGACAATGAGCTATGACCCAAGGAGGTGGTTGGTTTACTCTCCTTGCTGTCCTCCATTACAATCTCTCCCATCTCATCCCCAGCTTCCTTGTGGAGACCTGTGTTCCCACCCTGCCATCATTCTCAGTAACTCCAGCATACTTCGGTGTGAACTCAGCTTCCTTTTTCCCTGTGGACCCTTTCAGTGGCCCTGTACACCTCTTTCCCATTCCTTCACCTCAGCCTCTAATACCTAGAAATACTTTCTACACAGAATCTCAAGTGGCTCCATCAGGCTGGTGACAGTAGGTCACTCACACTATCCTTCTTGTTCTCCATTACAATCTGTCCATTATTACACTCAGCCCAATAACAACCAGATTATAGGAGCTCCTCCCCCAAACTCAACTCCATTCACTGGAGACTCCAACTGATGGTTCTGACCTAGGTACCTACCTGTCTTAGTTAGGATTTTACTGCTGTGAACAGACACCATGACCAAGACAAGACTTATAAAGGACAACATTTTAATTAGGGCTGGCTTACAGGTTCAGAGATTCAATCCATTATCATCAAGATGGGAGTATGTCAGCAACTAGGCAAGCATGGTGCAGGAGGAGCTGAGAATTCTACATCTTCATCTGATGGCTTTTAGTGGAAGACGGACTTCCAGGAAGCTAGGGTGAGGGTCTTAAGCCCACACCCGCAGTGACACACCTACTCCAACAAGGCTACAACTACTAATAGTGCTACTCCCTGGGCCAAGCATATACAAACCATCACAGTACCTAACCCTTTCATCCCTGTCTCCCCAGATTATTCTTTGTCTTGATGCAATCTACCTAGAGGATTCCCTTCTCCACCACACCTCCAACTCCCTGGGGACCCAGCCTCTTGGTGTGGATACAATGACCCACCCTTAAAGTCCCTCTGCCTTTTATCCAAGTCCGTTGTTATCCCTTTCTGCTACCAATAAGATCAGAAGGAGCAACAAAAACCAAGGAGTTAAACACCCACCTGACGAAGATATTAATACCAAGAATCACCTCAATCATTACACTATTGGAGCAACAACTTTTAGCTTTCCTGCTGGTTTCTGTTCTGATCTCATTCTTTGAAACAGTCGTTCACTATTATGTTGTCTTTCGCTCCAGCTTTGACTCACAGTTAATTAGGTCATCTTTGGGACTTATTTTTTCATTTTCTGTATCTTTTGCATTACCTTAGCAAATGTTTGTCTCCCATCTCTAAGGTAGATTAAAGGTTTCATGGTGTCTTTATGCTTAAATGTTGCTACACCAATTCTTCCTTTTTCTCATTCATTGAATTGAATTACATTCCTCTCTCGGGAGCTCTCATTCGACATGGTTGTCTTTAAAACTTCATGTAATATTTCACAATCTGGCCTTGAATTTTTCAGTTAATCTCCACAGACAGAAATCTCATTCCTATCTTACTACTCAACATGAAAGTATTATATTACTAATAATTTTGAACCCAAGCATACTGTATTAGCATGGAATCATACAACCAAACTATGAAATCCTATTAAAGCTTGTTTTCTCCATTACTTTCACCCAAAGCAGAACTGGCAGTGTATCTTGTCAACACAGAATACTGTGGACAAAGAGTTCTAACTTACACTTCTCAATCCCTGACGATACCTTGAATTAAAGAGATAAATAGTAAAATGCTATGAGCAAAGTGTACCGGTTAGTAACTCAGAGCTGAGGTCTCAGCAACAGCTATAGCTGGGAGAGCTTTCCCTGCCGTTCACAGATGACAACTGAAATTCTCAATGGCCAACCTCCCCCACTCATTTCAAGAGTCTGTGAATTTTCTCTTGCATCATTGAAATGCATTCTAATTGGACTTCTTCCCAAGGACCACCCAGAAGTTGCACCTGGTACAAAATGCTGCTTATGGGTTCAATTTACCTTGCTATGTAGTACCCCGAAGAACTAGACAGAGCCATGTGTTTTGGAAAAGCCTCCTTGAATTTGCTCTGTTTTGTGACTCGAAGGTGATAAGCAGAAGAAATTTATATAAGCCAGAACATTAGTCAGCATTAAGGAGGATGCCAAAATTCCTATATCCTGTTCACTGAGTCCAAGATACAAAGCTAAATAGGATGGCAGAAACTTTCATAGATTCTAGAAGGGGATCTGCTGCAATCACATGCCATTGATAACTTTGCCAACATTCACAGATTGATGATGCTTGGTTTCACGGATGCTGATAAACTCACTATCAGATATGTGATTATAACACGTTAAGCTTTATCTCCAAGTTGTAACTTCACTAAAAGAATCTCATAGGAGAGAAAAGAATGAATCTTTTCCTCATGAGTTGCTAGGCTGTCTATATAGATTGCCTAGCTATAGGTGGCTAAAGCGCCTGTAACAGAAGACATGTTAATGAGAAAACCTTGCAAATTGATTTGATATACTAAGCTTTACATGAAACAAGAATCCTCAGAAACAAACAAGGAAGTGCACTTGTTTTTATGCTTAGTTGTGAAAAGTGGCAGCCAAGAGAATGCACGATTGAAATCAACAGACTGATGTGGTAAGATTGAGCAGAGAAACCTTGAAATGCTTGTTTGTTTAGATTCTTTTCCTGGTGTGGAGTGGGCACTTCTCTTGGGGATATTAAGTCATGCTTTAATGTCAGAGAATCCTGGGTAGAGGGAGTGTAAAGCATGTGGTTAGATTTCAGTGTATGCCGGTCAAAAATTGATGTCAGCCGTCTCACTCATTCTCACCTAACTTGTTTGATCAAGGTCTCCTACTGAGGTTGGAGCTTACTGGGTTTGCCAGGTAAATTGGCCAGCAAGGCCAAAAATCCTGCTTCTCTGCTCCACTTCTCCAGTGCTGGCATTGCAGGTGTACCTGGCCTTTTACATGGGTAATGGAAATACAAAGTCAGGTACTCATAACTGCATAAGCAATAAGTTTACCAAATGAGCTGCCTCTCCAGCCCAAAGAGCAGACAAGGATTTTATGATATATTTCAGTGACTCATAGTAACAAGATCAGAGCAACTTTCTGATTTTGCTGTTTGCTCAAATTTCCAAGGTGCCATGTTTTCAAATAATTCATCTTAAACTCCATCAACAAGCTATATAAAGATTTTCTTTCCCACCTCAATTTCTTATTTTTTCCTGTTGCATAGAAGTTTACCTACATCTAAATACTACAAGAACAAGGAATAAATTTTCTCTTTCTTCCTTTCTCTGCCTCTTTTTCCATTTGTATAATTAGGAAATAGTGTGAATTAATCAAAGGATGTTCTTAAAACTCTTCACTCTTTCCTCTGTGCCCTTTGCCTTCTTTTATACTGTTTCTTCACAAACCGCTCTGTTTTTTTTTTTCCTTTCTTTTTTTTTTTTTTTTTTACAAACCCAGAGAAAATAATTGCTAAATGAGGCAATTTAAAACTGTCAACAGAAAACCCCTTCCTTCCTTTTCATTGACCCTGGGCTTTCTCAAACCTCCTCTGAAATACATTTGCATAGTTCACTTCTATTTCCTGGAAGGAAAATGAGTTGGACTTCAGTTTGACGTGAACTCAGTATAATTTTAACAGAGAAATAAAGCCTAAGACTGTTGACACTGTGGAAAATGTTTTTTTCTTTTGACAGTATCTTGCTCTGATAAAGCCCCTAACATTGTGTTAGTGAGACATGGTAATCAGTCAAATATTTATTAAGCAAGTAACATGTAAGTTGACCATTAATATGGCCTGATCAATATGAATACAGTATCTCAGATTATGGTGGCAAGCCATGGTATGCCAGAGCTCATGTGTGCTACTGAAAACCTCAGTACATGTGAGGGACCAGGAGCTTCTCAGTTACATACAAGAGGAAGTGATTTAATCAGATCAGTGGTAATAAGAGCCAGGTTTCTCAGGTAGGGGAGGAAGTATGCTATAAATACAAAGTTCAGAAATCTGTCTGAACTTCAAATAGTAATATCAGTATAAGTATGGTTTTGAAAGCATATATATTCAAAAACAGATGAAAATGTTCTAATGTATATTTACGATGCATATTAATAGGTAAAGTATACACAATGTATATGTTTATGTTTGTCATCATACATGTAGTCTCTAACTCTGTCCACTTACAAAGGGACAGGACACTAGCAGTAATATACCATAGCCAGTCTTGGTTTCTAACAATCATAGGCTGCTGAAAAGAATGAAGACTCCCAGGGAAAATGGCGGTCTTGCTCAACACAATTGGCAATGATGCCCCTGACCTCTGGATTCCCAAGCATTTCTTGCTCCCTCATGAAATAATGCTGATCTGTTTGTGCTGTTGCTCCAGTTCCTCACTTAAACAGGGGCCCTGTGTTTTAGATCTTACTCTTACTGAGTAGGTCAGTGTCTCCTGATCAATACAGATTCTCAACAAATGGTGAAGACTAATTTTCTACATTCATATGTTTTTTTAAAAAAATTTAATAAAAAGTGCACAAAACAGTTCTCATATACAAAAATAATTGCATTAGAAATCTACTAATCTTTTTTTATTATTAGTCTTTACTCTTTTTTTATAGCCCAGTCTTCATCCCCCTCCAGATTTGTCCCCATCACCGCTCCCCATCCATACCTCTTCCCCTCATGTCCAGGAGGATGTCCCCCACACCTCCAGACCTCCCCACTCCCTGGAGCCTCAAGTCTCTTGAGGGTCGAGTGCATCTTCTCTCACTGAGGCCAGACCAGGAAGTCCTCTGCTATATATGTGTTGGGCCTCATATCAGCTGGTGTGTGCTGCCTGGTTGGTCACTCAGTGTCTGAGAGATCTCCAGGTCAGTTGAGACTGCTGGTTTTCCACATGGGAAGAAATCCACTAATCCTTTTGCCAAAAATATATGGCAAGTTTTCAATAAGTAAACTTGCAGCTCTATTGGAAGATCCTGTCTGAAGATTAGCCCCTCTAGTTTCCCATATGTCATTTACCAGTAGCTAGAGAGAGCCTACTATGGAACAATCCAATGTTCTACAAGAGAATTTCACTGCCTGCTTCCCCATTCACCTACTTATCGTATCTAAGATTATTTCTCTGAAGATAAATTTCAACTCTTTGTTGAAATAAAACTTACCATTTCTCAAAATGTTTACAATTAAAGAAAGATTTTAATGACTTCTGAGATAAGTCTCAAATATATACATCTTAATGTAGACTTGTGTTTTTCAAAACTTTCTTTAATAAGAGTGCTTAAACTCTTTAACCTCCCTTCTAATCTATCACCCACCAGAGGTAGTGGAAAGGAAAGGTTAATGGGGCAAAGGTGATATGGACCTGCTTAAAAGTAGTTCTCTGGGTGATTCCAAACTTCATTATCAGGATAGCAGCAGTTCATTTCACATGAATCAGCAATAGTAGCTTGAGCCACTTGCAAACACCATTCCCAAATCAGCAACAGCATTTCAATCCAGAAGAAACTGCAAGGTTCTGCCAATCAGCCCAAGTCCACGGAAGCAAAAAGAGGCCACTGTAATGTCACAAAAAGTTCTTTGGTGCATTTCCTTTCTATGAAGTCATGACAAATGATGATCAGCAAAGAAGGCAAGGCAAACCAATAACACACAGTGTCATCAGAGAAGACTAGCATCAGCAAAGCACCAAGAATGACCAGCAAAGAAGGCAAGGCAAGCACAGTGCCATCACAGAAGACCAGCATCAGCAAAGCCCAAGGATGACCAGCAAAGACTAGCAAGACAAACCAATGCCACTGCGTCATCCAGTCTGCTGGGTTATACTTATATCCTTTCCAAATATCCCATGCCCTCTTTGTTCTAGTATTTTTAATGCTGTAGATTAAACCCAGGGTCCTGTGCGTGCTAAGCACATCCTTACACTGACAGCACTAGCCTTCCACAGGTAGTTTAATGTCTTCCATTTATAAGTTAATACTATAAAAAGGACTATCTGGTAGATTTTAATCTATTAGTTACAATTTATGCCATATTTATTATTAAATTTATCAAAGATATATATATATATGTATATGTATATAAACTTGTTTTATAGATGGTGAAATTGACATTGGGGAAGTTTTGTTGTCACAAAATTCACTTAGTATAAAGGTAAAATGAGCCAATTTTTGTTTCTACTATACAAACTCACTATGATGATAACCATACCTCATAGAAAATTATCAAGGTGACAAGTATAACAAGAATTAGGTAGTCATCTTAGATTCATGGTCACCTGAAAAACTCTTTGTCACCATAAAAATAAGAATTAACTTGAGTACATTCATGCCTAGGTCTTTAATAGATATGTATCTATCAAACTATTGAATATGATGTTGTCACTACATGTTTCAGGCTGTTACTGAGTTTATTTTTGCTGGAAAAATGAAAACAAATTTACCCTTTTACTTTTTAATACTTAATAAAATTATCACTTGTATTTTGTGGTTAAATACAAAAGATACTTGACCTCCTAGAAAACAATTTTTTATTTTAATTATTAGTCAAAATCTTCAAATGAAAATATAAGAGAGACATGCAAAACTAACTATCAGGATTTCCTTTTGTTATTGATACATTACATACCACAAAATGTGTAGTGAAACTCAAAGTCAATGTACATAATTAAGTTATATTTAGATCTAGGAAAAGAAAATCATCAAAGATTCTCTTACAAAAAACAAACAAAATATCTTAGTAGATACTTTGAGATCTACCTGATGTTGTCTTCTTTGCTTATACCTTCATCCGTTCCCTCACGGAGTAATTAGAAAAGTACAGAGGCAGTCAATTTACATACAATCTCCTCTTTAGTTCAGCTACCATAATAATTACTAGGAAAGAACACAGGCACAATGTTTAAACCATGAGATTGTCTGATGATGGTGGCACACACCTTTAATCTCTGCACTTGGGAGGCAGAGGCAGGCAGATCTTCAAGTTCAAGTCCATCCTGTTGTTCAAAGTGAGTTCCAGGATGAGCAGAAATACATACAGAGAAATCTTGTCTTGGAAAACAAAAACAACAACAACAAAAAAAAAAACATGAGGTTGTTCTGAGGACTTCTCAATTGACAAACGTAGAACACTTTATCTCTTTGTCTTATTAATGGGAAAAATTGCAAATGTAATTGAATTAACTATACATGCCATAAACAACTACAATTACTTTTTTGCATTGACTTCTTGTTATCGTGTTCAAAAGTGAACCTGAAGATTTTTGCCTTTTAATTCTGTACTTTTATATTCTTTTTAACAAAATTGAGTTGAGAATTTTCAGTTCTGTACCCTTTTCTAAGCCCATACCCCAGGCCAAAATAACCACAAAATGAAGCTAACATTTCTGTTAAAACATAACTGTTGAAAAACAGTTGAGTGTTTATAATAGCACTCATAACTGTTTTGAGATGGGATCTCACGCAGCCTAGGCTGGCCTCAAATTCATCATGTAACCATGAATGAGCTTCTGATCTTCAATTCTGCTTGAGTGCTGGAATCACCGGTGCATGGCATTATGTTCTTACTTGTTTCTTTAATGCAATACTTAGGATAGAACCTAGCACTTTGCACATAAGAGGCCAGTACTCTACCTAGTGGACTGCATCTTCACAATAGTAATTTTGGATCATTAGAATATATGTTGCTATTAGAGTGTATATAGAAGAAACTCACAGACTAAATAGATGGAAGAAATGGAGCATGATCAGGAAAATTGTATGAATCATTTATTATTGTAAGTATAATAGCCATTTAATATCTGTATGAGTAAGTAATTAGGTGCTATAGTTACAATGTAAATTGAGCCATAATTACTACATCATCAACAAAATTTTTTAAAGATACAGTTTCATTAAATCAACAGTAAAGTGTATAAATGAGAATGGAGGTAATTCACAAGACATAAAATTGTAATTGTTCGTTAAAGTGGTAAACTACAATGTACTGCCGTTTGAATATTATCTAGCGAAGGCATAAACCATCACAATTTAAGTGAGAGAGACACAGAAAAGCATAAAGAAGGGGGGATAGAAAAATAAAAATGTCCTTTAAGAGATTCTCTTTTTTTAGATTCAGTTTTATTTTATGCATGTGTTCGTCTGCATTTATGTCTGTGCACCAAGTGCCAGGAAGCTCAGAAAAGGGATCTGGAGTCCTTGGAACTGGAGTTACAGATGATTGTGAGTCCCATGTGGGTGCTGAGGTATCAAACCCAGGTCCTCTGTGAGAGCAGCCAGTGCTCTTAACCATGAAGTCATTTCCCAAGCTCCCCAAGGGATTCTTTCATGACTAATTTTGAAGTTTTTTACGATATAATTACAATATACTGGAAACAATGCACATGATCACAGTTGCCTCCCAGCGCTCTCTCTAACCCTCCCCCCACTCCCACCCACCTCCTTCTTTCCAACTAGTGCCCCTCCCACTCTTTATCCAACAATCCAAAACTCCATGCAGGCAGTCACAACTACTTTGTTTTCACTGATGTGATGCCATATCCAAATGACCATGTCCTAACATGTCCCTCCTTTCACCTCCTCTAGTCCTTCTATCTCCCTCTTTTACAAGGTTCCTGGGCCTCTAAAACTGAAACCATTGTTCAATTTTGAGCCTAGCACTCATTGATTCTTAGCACGTTTACCACTTATGAGTTCCCACTTTAATCATTACCTAACTCCTAAAGAGGTTTCTCTAAACAAACCTGAGAACTGCATTATCTGT
The DNA here is from genome assembly GCF_004785775.1 of Grammomys surdaster. Classification (NCBI taxonomy): domain Eukaryota; kingdom Metazoa; phylum Chordata; class Mammalia; order Rodentia; family Muridae; genus Grammomys; species Grammomys surdaster. The sequence goes on along the minus strand of NW_021605555.1, from coordinate 1,671,694 downwards.
GGATATATATAGATATACAGATATGTGTTTGTGTGTGTGTGTGTGTGTGTGTGTGTGTGTGTGTGTGTGTGTTTAAACATCTGTTAAAGTGTATGTTTTTCCTTCTAGTCGCAAGCTACTAGAATAAGGTCTCAGACTCAAAATACATTTGCAGATACCTGGGCCATATAGCTAGGCGAATTTTCTGACTAGCTAATAACTTAAAATAACCCATTTACACTAATATAGATTCTGCCGCATGACTGGTTATCTCTGCTCAGATACCAAGCATCTGTCCTCCTTACATCTTCCCCAGTGACTCCTCCCACATCTAGCTCTATCCCATAATCCTCTCTGCTAGGGTTAGGTGCCAGAGTACAGAAGACATAGCCTCTGATCTGGGAAGTGAGCTGCACTTAGGACCAAAGACACTGATTGGGGTGCTGAGGGAGATGTGAACCCTAACCTGGGGAGTAAGCTCCACATGGTCCCTGCAATGACTTGGGGGCTAGGGTATCAGAATGTGGCTGATGTGGTCTCTGACCTTTGGAATCAGCTCCATGGGGGTCATGAGGCTCATGTCAAAGGTCAGAGATGCAGAGATACATGACCTCTAACCTGAGAAACATGTACTGCTCAGGTCTCAAAAAATATTTTTAACTCCAGTTTTTTTTTTCAAAAGATAAAAATTTGGTATCCTAAGCAATGCATAATTTCGTGTTATATATTTTGCTAGCATTTAATTTTGCCTTCTAAGTACCTATAATTTTTAACCTATGTGTAGACACTGAAATGGAAGCATTACTGATTTTTTGGGGGGTAAAGTTCTAAAACATAAGATGGATTTTGAAGGTTAATTCTCATGCTATTAGTAGTATACAGATAGTCCTAGTAATGGAGTAATTACTTCTACTGTTAGTAAAGAGAATATAGGACTTCTTACATGATAAATAAACAATACCTTTAGTATTAGCTTGTCTAATATTAGATTGGAGAACTAAACATTTTAAAAATATTTTGATGAACACTGGATCACAGCGTTTGAAGACATTTAGTCCATGAAAATTTGTCAGTTTTAAATCTCTTACATTACCTATATATAGACTTTTTATTTAAGATTCTTGTAGTTATTTCATCTTCTGTTGTTTTGTGGTGTTAGGATCAAATCTCAGCTTTACACATGTAAGCCAGCTGCTTTACCACTGAGCCCTTAGTTTTTAAAGGTAGGATCTCCTTATGTAACCCCGGATGGCTCCCAACTCATAGTTTTTCTGCCTCAGCTTCACAAGTGTGCACCACTGTGCCTGGATTCACCTACAAAATTTTGGAAATCACAACATCTTAATCACTTAGAAGATGAATAAATGTAATTTAATATCTCTATCTGTTGTGTGGGTATTGTTTTGTTTGTCATATATATATATGACTATATATATATATATATATATAAACTATATATATATATATATATATATATATATTGGTTTTTCGAGACAGGGTTTCTCTGTGTAGCTCTGGCTGTCCTGGAACTCACTCTGTAGACCAGGCTGGCCTCCAACTCAGAAATCTGCCTGCCTCTGCCTCCCAAGTGCTAGGATTAAAGGCGTGAGCTGCCACTGCCCGGCTTGTTTGTATATTATGTTTAAAGCCACCAGAGTTAAGCTTAGTTCCTCGGTAGTAGCCTCATTGATTTGATTATTTTTTAAAAAGGCTCACATTTCCAAATTTCTAATCATTAAAATGTGTCTAGGTAAAGCTAATAGGAAAGTATAAGAGTGCTTAAACATGAAATATTTAGTTGTATCTTACTAAAGTGATTTCTGAAAAACTTTCAAATTAGCATAATTATCAGGCAGTATCTCTAAAGACTCTAGAAATTAAATATTCAGATATCCCTAAGGCATGAAAGTAAAAAAAAATACTCTATCTAAATTGTTAATAATAAGCCAGCCAACTCTTTCAAAAAGATATATACAATAGAAAATATTATGCTACAAGTTATGTATGGCATGCAGACTCCTTCCCGCTAGAACGCAATTATTCAGTGCAAAGCATAATTTTTACCTATCTCTAAATACAGTCTGTAAATTTATTTCTTGTGCTATAGAAAATGAACACCTTGTTTAACATTTACAGTGTCCAATATCACTTGATCCTTTTCCAGGTTGGGCTTTCTTCTCTTCCCTTATATGTGCATAGCCCAACATAACGTAGAGCTGTCTAAAGTCCATAGCAGCTCTTCACATTACAGCATTAGGGGCTTTGTCAGCAGCATTCATTCACAGTCGAAAACCTGAGAGCACAGAGCATTACACAGCCGTGAAAGAGAGAGACACTGTCACTTCTGAACTATGTACAAAGGGTGATATAGGAACAGCCTGGTTCCATTTTCAGTATACAGTTATCTTGAGTCATTACTGAAAAGTTATTCAAACTCAAGGCATTTTACTGAGTTTTTACTGTTAATTTATATTGAACAACCCTGGAGAAAATACTCAGAAAGATCTCCTTCCCTTCTTGCCAAGGAAATACATAGGTTGAAGAGATATCAGCTTCATCAACAGACATGTATGTAGATGTCAACATGAAATTGAAAAGCTTCTAGATTTCTCCAATCCGCACAAAACCAGCCAGGTTAGTAGCAGATTGGTCTTCATAGCCATCTGAATTTCCCACACTGGGATTCTTTTACTGGCAAGAAACTATGATTAGTATTACCAAAAGATGTCAGCTCCTAATTTAGATGACACAAAAATGAATTGTGTCGTGGTCTTTAGAAGCGGTGTGTTCTACAGTGAATGAATATCAGCAAAATCCTGCCACTGACATGCTGAGCACTTTAAGTCAGTCAGCAAACCTCTACCTCAGTGTAGGCATTTAACAGATAAAAGTTTGCAGAGAGCTAATCGTTAATGTATTATTGCAAAATATTTAAAGTTACTTTAGTAAAAACATAAAAAAGAGAGGAAATATTTCTGTTAGTCTAAAATAACTATCACTTAACTTAGTACTAAGCCAAAATAGTACCTCCTTCGGTTTTCTGGCTCTTTGAGTCTTTGTTGCTAGCTGTTCATCATTGGTTTGTCTTCTAAATAAAAATTTTTACTAATTTGATGGCCATCTCTCAGAAAATATCTTGTACCATTTCCTCTCTAGAAAACTAACCAAAACAAGATGGAGCGAGGGACCTTGCAATTTCAGAGTCGGAGTTGGGTCTGGGAATATAGAAAGAAACATTCAAAACCACATGAGTCCATGAGACAGAGATGATCAGAAATAGCCAAGTATTAAAAGTTCTTGAATTTTATGTATAGAACTGATATAGAACTGAAGTTATTTGATTAATAATGCAAGGTCTATAGTGGCTAAAGACATCTGTAAACAAACATCATTAAAGAATTCTGCCTCAAATTCTTATGTTACATGAACCATCTATCTAACAAATACTGCATTGTTAGCAGAAAAATGGAACTAAAGAAATTAATGTCACCCATTTTATTAAAATATATCATCCACTCCAAGAAGCAGTTCTACACTCTGTCATTATTCAAATCTGTAGCTAACAAAAGTCCCATAGTACATGTATCATCATGTTTTTGTAGACTATAGACCAGCTATAACAGGAATACACTGCAAGTAAATTTCATGTATATGTGTACTGCTAAAATGTTAACCCAAGAGACCTTCAAAAGGGTATCTGGGTTGATGAGATGGCCCAGTGGGTAAAGGCACTTGCTGCCGGGCATGATAATCTAAATTCAGTCCCTGGGACCCGCTTGGTGGAAGGAGAAGAGAACTGAATGCTCTCTATTGTCTTCTAACCGCCACATCAGTGTCATAGCACACACATCTACCTCCAAATAAGTAAATAAGGAGAGAGAATGCATCAGAATCAACATTTCTGAAGACATTCCTAGGAGCAAAGTCTAAAAAGCAGAGAATGTTTATCTGTGCCATAAAAGAAAAACAAGACAAGTAAAATTCTCACAAGCCAAAGTCGACTTGTCTTTAAAAGGCTACTTGTAAATGGGAAACATTAAATGCATTTTTTATTTAATACTCATCATTTACATTTTTGAAGAATTGCCATTGTCATAAACATCAAAACAAGCCCACTTAAATTTTTGCCTTCCTTCATCCTCAGGTCAACAGAAAAACTGAACAAGAAAAAAATGCACTCACCAAAAGTAGATGTTCTTTTTTGACTAAGTTTCAACATGAAATACGAGCTACAGAAAAATAACACACGTGTGTGTGTGTGTGTGTGTGTGTGTGTGTGTGTGTGTGAATGTTGAGGATTGGTAAAGAACAAGCAGCTGCTCACCATTCAAGCAGCCACAATTGAAAATACCCAACTTACCCAAATCTGAATATTCTTTTTTTTTTATTGGATATTTTATTTACATTTCATATGTTATCCCCTTACCCCATCCCCCACCCACCCGGGAACCCCTCATCCCCTTACCCCTCCTCCTTCTTCTCTGTGGATGTAACCTCCACCTACCCCCCCCCACTCCCACTTCCCCACCCTCAAAATTCCCACCCCCTGGGGCATCCAGCCTTCATGAGGTCAAGGATCTCATCTTCCACCTGTGCCCAGCAGGGCCCTCTACTCTTACATATTCAGCTGAAGCCCTGGATCCCTCCATAAGTGCCCCCAGGCTGGTGGTTAGGACCCTGGGAGCTGTGGTTGGTTGGTATTGTTGCTCTCTTCATGGTGCCACAAACCCTTTCAGCTCCTTCAGTCCTCACTCTAACTCCTCCATTGAGAACCTCATGATCAGTTCAATGGTTAGTTGTGAGCATCTGCCTCTGAATATGTCAGACTCTTGAAGGCCTCTGAGGAGACATCCATATCAGGCCCTTATCAGCATGCACTTCCTGACTTCCACATCGGCATATACCTTTGGTGACTGCATATGGGGTAGATACTCAGGTGGAAAGGTCTTCAAATGGCCCCTCCTTCAGTTTCTGTCCCTCACTTTGTCTCCATGTTTGCTCCCTTGAGTATTTTGTTGCTCCTTCTAAGAAGAACTGAATCACCCCCACTTGGTCTTCCTTTTTTATGAGCTTCATGTGGCCTGTGAGTTGCATCTTGGGCATTTCAAGGTTCTGGGCTAATATCCAATAATCAGTGAGTGAATACCATGTGTGTTCTTTTGTGATTGGCTTACTTCACTCAGGATGATAATTTCTAGTTCCATCCATTTACCTAGGAACCTCTCGAATTCACTGTTTTTAATAGCTGAGTAATACTCCATTGTGTAAATATACCACATTTTTTGAATCCATTCCTCAGTTGAAGGACATCTGGGTTCTTTCCAGCTCCTGGCTATTATAAATAAGGCTGCTATGAACATAGTTGAGCATATGTCCTTATTATATGTTCGAGCATCTTCTGGGTATATGCCTAGGAGTGGTATAGCTGGATCCTCGGGTAATGCTATGTCCAATTTTCTGAGGAACCGCCAGACTGATTTCCAAAGTGGTTGCACCATCTTGCAGTCCCACCAACAATGGAGGAGTGTTCCTCTTTCTCCACACCCTCGCCAGCATCTACTATCACCTGAGTTCTTAATCTTAGCCATTCTGACTGGTGTGAGATGGAATCTCAGAGTTGTTTTGATTTGCATTTCCCTGATGACTAAGGACATTGAACATTTCTTTAGGTGATTCTCGGCCATTCGAGTTTCTTCCATTGAAAATTCTTTGTTAAGCTCTATACCCCATTTTTTAATAGGGTAATTTGGTTGTCTGGTGTCTACTTTCTTGAGTTCTTTGTATATATTGGATATTAGCCCTCTATCAGATGTAGGATTGGTAAAGATCTTTTCCCAATTTGTTGGTTGTCGTTTTGTCCTATTGACAGTGTCCTTTGCCTTACAGAAACTTTGCAATTTTATGAAGTCCTATTTGTCAATTCTTGATGTTAGAGCATATGCCATTGGTGTTCTGTTCTGGAACTTTTCCCCTGTGCCCAAGTATTCGAGGGTCTTCCCCACCTTCTCTTCTATTAGTTTCAGTGTATCTGGTTTTATGTGGAGGTCCTTTATCCACTTAGACTTGAGCTTTGTACAAGGAGATAAGAATGGATCAATTTTCATTCTTCTACATGTTGTCCTCCAGTTGAACCAGCACCATTTGTTGAAAATGCTGTCCTTTTTCCACTGGACAGTTTTAGCTCCTTTGTCAAAGATCAAGTGACCATAGGAGTGTGTGTTCATTTCTGGGTCTTCAATTCTATTCCATTGATCTTCCTGCCTGTCTCTGTACCAATACCAGGTAGTTTTTATCACTATTGCTCTGTAGTACAGCTTGAGGTCAGGGATGGTGGTTCCCCCAGGAGTTCTTTTATTGTTGAGAATAGTTTTCGCTATCCTGGGTTTTTTGTTATTCCATATGAATTTGAGAATTTCCTTTTCTAACTCTGTGAAGAATTGAGTTGAGATTTTAATGGGGATTGCATTGAATCTGTAGATTGCTTTTGGCAAGATGGCCATTTTTATTATATTAATCCTGCCAATCCATGAGCATGGGAGATCTTTCCATCTTCTGAGATCTTCTTCAGTTTCTTTCTTCAGGGACTTGAAGTTCTTGTCAAGCCCAGAGAATGCCAGGTGTCATTGTCTTGGCAGAGATCGTATTGCCTTTTCTCTTGCCAAGCCCACACACCTCCTTTACCTCCCATAGTTGTTTGTACAAGCGAACCAACCTTCCCTACAGTTCTCCCTACTGTCTACAGGGTAGAATTCTTATGAATATTCCTACCTATCTGTGCTTCAGTGAAAATAGGCTAAAATTATCCCTAAATTGAGCCTTACTCCCTATCTTTTAATTCTAAAGGCAATGTAAAAGAGATTATTCTATGATGAGGAAGGAATTACTGAACACTACATGGTAGCTTCAGCCCCAGGGATGACACTCACATGTACTGGGATAGGAGTGTTAGCTCCAGGCAGGAAAGGCAACAGTTCTTCTCTGTCCATAGGAGTACAGGATGTCAAAGCCACACAAAGTTGCTTCTTTCTTCTCAAGTACCTTCATGGGACTCTTCTTTTCAATGAGAGTATGATCTTATTTTCAAATCATATAGTGGATTTCTATAGACTATAATTCCATGTTTTCTACTAACACGATATTAAAAGAACCAAAGAGGAAAGAAAATTTAAATATCTAAATTTCCCTTGCAAAAGGAAGTATTTTGGACAGGAGGGAAAGTGTTCGTTAGGTGTTTTTTATCCATTTGTTTCATTTGTCTGCTAGTATGTTCATGTGAACTTGCATATTTTTAATGTGCAAAAATACAAATTTCATTTTCTGAGAATATTTTTGTTTTGTAAATATTCTCCAATATGTAATTATAGTAAGTGTCAAATTTTTAAAACTAATTTCCAAGTCTAAATGACTGTATTCACATCTTCTAATCTTAAAGGGAAAAAGGAAAAAGATGACTGATCCTCTGTTAAATTATGATTGCCCTTTCCCAATGAAATTCATCGTGGATCAACTGTCCAGACAGTTGTTATAAGTCAGAAAATATTCACTCTAACAAAAATCTATATTTAAGAACACAAGGACCATGGGAATGATCTCTCTCATTTTCTCACCCCTCAAAAAAAGATTGAACAAACAGTCACAGGTATCAGATTTGAAGGCAGCAGCCTGACCTGCATTAAAGCAAGTTTCCAATACAAAGAAGGTGCAGCTAGACTACTTACTTCACAACAGCATTAAAAGCCAGAAGAACCACCTCAGTTACCTTATTTTTCTCTCTCTTAAAAGGAATCAGAAGACCTATGAAGGAAAATAAATAAATAAATAAATAAATAAATAAGGTCTATGAAATAACTTCCCTAAAATAATTCCATCCCACCACAGATGCTTTTGGACCTGAATAACAAAATTAAAGAGAAGAACAAAAACATGCCAAGATGCCAACCGCTAGGTGAAAGAGAACTGAACATGCTAAGACCACTTGCACTTTCATTGTCAAAACTAAATGGCGCTATAATCACCTAAGGAATTTCTTAAATCTGGCCTCAATCCTCACCCTCATGGACAAAGGAAAGCAAGCAGTTAGACAGACAGGAGATACGGGAGGGCTTCCAGAAATAGGTGTGGTAGAACTGAACTGGTAACCTTGCTATTACACAGCAACAATTTGGAACCAATAGCATTTCCCAATAGGTAGGGGTAGGTATCTTCATAGTCAATTTGATTGAATCTGAAATCGGCTAAAAGTCAGGCTTCTGGACAGGTCTATAAAGGGTAACTCCTGGAAGGGCTAAATGAAGAGAAAGACTCTACCCCAAAATGGATAACATCTTCCAGCTCCAGCCTAAATATAAAGAGGTGCAAGGGGGAAAGCTCTGGCTTTTCATCTGTCAGCTTTCATGCCCTACTCGTAAGTCCATCTACTCTGCTGCTGCTTCTGTGGCTGCTCCTTCACTAACAGAGGAACTCATATTCTTGAGCCTTCTCATACAGACTGGAGACCAACAGATCTCCAAGAATTTCCTGGCTTTCTCATCATGTTGGGGAGGCTGAGGTATCTATCTCATAGGCTAAGAAGCTGCCGAGTACTTAGCTTCTGGGGTGTCCAGACAGCCATTGACCCCACCTGTCAGTCCCCTCTCACAGGTTGGTTGACATGGTTGGCCTTCCCATGGAGTTGCCATCTCCTGAGAGCCTTCAATCCTTCCTCTAACTCTTCCACAGGGGCCTCTGACTTCTGTTCAATGTTTGTCTGTAGGTATCTGCATCTGTCAGCTGCCGAGTAAAGCCTCTCAGAGGGCTGCTATGCTAGGCTCCTATCTGCAAGTACAATATAGCATCATTAATAGTGCGAGGGATTGGTGTCTACCCATAGGCTAGGTCTCAAACTGGGCCAGTCATTAAAAAGAAGAAGATTAAGAAGAGGATGAGCTTCTTCTTAATGCCATGCTTTAGTTTGAGAAGTAAGTACAATTTATGGCAAACAAAGTATGACTTTTCATAGCCACAAATTTGCAGTGAATGTTGATGGCAAAACCTGAGCTCATCATTTTGCAGGAAAAAAAAGTGGAATCTAACAGTGTGACTTTTAGGAAGGCACAAAATTTCTCTAGAGCTCATTGAAACATTTCTTCATCTCCTTGTAATAACAGATCTAAGCTACATTTACCAGTGTTCTTTGCAATTAAATGTGTTCATGTGGCTCATTTGTAATCAATAGAACATGAGCAATCAGGATATGTACTTTACATATCTATTCAATGAAAGTTTTGAGTATATGTTCCTCTGAGTTTTCTCTTTTGGCCGATAGACTATAGATGAGTCTTGGAACAATTATGACAGTCCTGATTAATGGACAAAAAAAAATGTGCCTTCTAAAAAAGTATCAGCATCTTTTCTGCTTTTCAAAGACATCACATGCTGCCTAAACAACTCTGGCTCTGCCACTGTTCATATCCTTAATGAGAACACCAAGTTAGCTGGACCATCAGGAGCAATCTCATGCCTGCATGCCTTCCAGACTACTCTGTTTTATTTTTATTTTTATTTTTGCATTTTCATAAAGTGCGACGCTGTACCTGTAGTGTCTCATTGTCTGAATGGTTACTGCAGGGAGAATTCTATGTGCTAAGTCAGAGTACTATAGGATGACTCTTAACATCACTCTATAGTTGCTGACTTCAAATTATCAAAGTAAAACAGCAATCTATCTCTAGGTGAGTATGTGTACACGAGTGTGTGTCTGTCTCTCTGTCTGTATGTCTCTCTATGCCTATGTGTGTGTGAGCACCTCTGTGTGTGTGTGTGTGTGTGTGTGTGTGTGTGTGTGTACGCATGCGCACGCACGCCTGTGCCTGTAACTGGGCCTGTTTCTGTGTCTGTGTACATGATGAGTCAATGCATGTACTATGGCATGTATGAGGAAGTAAGAGGACTATTTTGTGAAATCAGTTCTCTATTTCCGTCTTTATATGTGAATTCCAGAAATTGAATTCACTTGCCATATTTATGCAGTAAAAACCTGGACCATCTTAGGCATCCTAGTAACCCATGATTTTTTGTAGTCATCTAATACTTCATTTCATAATGTTTTGCTTTGTCATTTAGGCCTCTACTAGGGATAACTTTAGAGACATCTTTTGAAGAGAAATTTTATACATATGATTATTCAAATATAAATCCCATTCCAAGACTGAATTTGCTTGCTTCATGAACATTACGATCTTAACTACTGTGCCTGCACAACCCTGTGTACTCTTCTGTCTTGGCTTGGCTTGGCTTTACATTCTGGCCTATTTGATAAGAGTACAGGCTACTTCTACTCTGGAGTGGTGATATGTCACAGCATGCATTCACATAAATGGAAGTATGCCACAACATGGTATATATTATTTTCCATGAATTAACATGAGAGACACAATGCTTCCCTGTAACATGATAGAGAATATATTTTTTTCTGATTACTCAAAATATTTGAAATAGGAAAAATATGTGATGATAAACTCTAGGTCTATAATTTTCAACTTGAAGTTTAAACAAGCAAAAATTTTCACTATTGTGAGAAGGAATTTAGCTTAGTAAGGTATAACTGCTTGTGCTACAGAGACCCAACCTTGAAATGGGCTTAGAGCACCTTTGCCCTCAGCTTTCTTCCTAGTCCTACTTTTAATTTTTGTTTAATTTTTATTTATTCATTAATAGTAGTAGTATGGTGAGTATGTGTGTTTCTGTGTGTCTGTATCTGTGTATCTGTGTCTATATGTGTGTGTGTGTGTGTCTATGTGCAGCTGCGTATGTGACAGCACTCTTGTATAATCAGAGGACAACTTCAGGAATCCTTCTATCATAGGTTCTAAAGACAACTCAAGTTTTCAGGCTTGTAAGGTGTAATAAGAGCTTTTAACCACTGAATCATCTTGTTGGCCAACTCTATACTTTAATATTATTATTGCTGTTGTAGTTGTTGTTGTTGGCTTCTTAAAATTACTTCTTATATTCTCGAGATTATAATTATGTCATTTCTTCCTTCATTTTTCCCTCTAAATTCTCCTGTATGTTCCCCTTGCTCTCTCCTTCATTCCTCTTTTTCATAATTGTTACACACATATATTTATGTACTTACATATTCCTAAATACAAGCTGCTTGGTTGTATATAATGTTTGTGTGTGTGTGTGTGTGTGTGTGTGTGTGTGTGGTGTGTAACCATTTGGCATTGGATAACCAATTGTGTTCTTCTCTGGGCAAGACAATTTCTTCCACTTTTGGCATTCCTTAGTTGTCTCCAGTTCTTTGTATAGGACTGAGGCCTTATGGTCTTTCTCCATCTACTTCAGTATGTCTATTGTCCTGTGAACAAGGGCATGTTCATATTTAGGCAGTCGCGTTGGTGAGGCTTACAGTTGTAGCTTCTGACATTACTAGAAGACTCCGTTTCAGAGAAGTCCTTATCCTTCCATGTTGACAATCTGTTTTTCTCCTCTTTAGGGATATTCCATGAGCCTTAAGTATGGGACTTGTTTTGTAGATATATCCATTGACTGAGGCTGGGATCCCTAACTCTGTGTTTTGGTTGTGATTTCTAATGGTCTCTATCTGATACAAAGGGAAGTCTCCTTGATGAGAGCTGAAGACTACAACTATCAGTAGTTATAAAGACTAATATTTGGAATGAAGTTACAGATTAGGCTTCATTAGCAAAGTGGTGGCTATAAGCTCTCCTCCAAGATCCATGATTTCACCTTCCTTGAGTAGTTGGCTAGGTTTCCAGTATCAGGTATGATTTCCCTCTAGTTGAATGAGTCTTAAGTCCAGCTTAAAGAACTGTTGTTTTCTGCAGAGTTATACATTCCATTTCTACAACCCTATGAACCAGATGGTTCCTGTGATTCATAGGAGTCATAGCTGGGTAAGACTATTAGTTGTCTTCCTCCATTGGAACCTTAGGTGGCACCTTCTCATACCATGAAACCTAGTCCTCAAGGAGGAGGTATCCAAGTCATTCCCAGCACAGGGGACTCTATCCTACCCTTCCCAATGTCATGCTGACTCTAAATTCATTATTCATCAACACTTAACAATGTATATAATTTTGGGCAACTTCAGCCTTTCACTATAAAGGTATTTCTACTACCACAAATTGTCTAGAGGATCAAATATGATAATGTATTTAGAAGATTCTATCATATGAGCTATCAGATGGTACCCACTTTGAGAGGAAATATGTCATTTTTCTTCCCTTTTCTGATTTGATTTTCCTACAGATAATTGAAACTGAATCAGAGCTAACCATGAAAAATAGATCATTTTCAACTGCAGGTGAGAAAGTTAAGCTGTTCTCACCACTTGTGTAGAAGTCATACAACAGGACAGGGTGCCTACTGTATGAGTAACTGAAGTATTTGCAAATCTCTGCTTTGTTCATTCCAGTGTTTCTGTTGTAAAATAAAGCTCCACATTAATGAGATTATCCTTATTTCAGGATAGGGAAGTGTAGACTCATAACTATTTGGGCTTTTCTAAGTCCATCCCAGTTCCTGAATGATAACATGGAGGCTATATTTTTATTAACAATGCTTATGGCCTCAGTTTAGGCTTTGTTCCCCAGCTATCTCCTAACTTATACTAATATATTTATACTAATCTAAGTTCTGCCACATGGCTGGTTATCTCTCCTCAGTTTCATACCTCCGACTTCCTCCAAGTCTGGGTGGCAAATCTTTCTGTGCCTGATTCTCAGGATTCCTATCCTTCCTGGAGCTCCCGCCTTCTACTTCCTGCCTCTGCTATAGGCCAGCAGCTTTTTATTTTCTACAATCACAAGGTACCTTAGGCAGGCAAGTAATGACAAAGACACATCTTTTCACAGAGCATATAAACATTATCTCTACAGACAGTCCTAGAAGCTTCTCTATTCCTTTTAAGATCATTAAGAATTCCTACATCAATTTGTCAAAGTAAAAGCAAAACCCAAGAAGGTTAAAGACAAACTGTACTGCAAGATATTTTCTCTTTACTGAAAGCTAAACAGACACTAAATTAACACAAGAAGATAATTGTTTCAAATAATATGGATATGAATAACATTATAAGCAGTCTCTTTCAATTATCACAGTTCTCATAGGTTCCAACTAGAATCCATCAAAATAAACAGAAGCCATTGTTTAGACCAGAAACAAATATCTGGAATCTTTTTCATGTTTAAGCTACATTAAGGTAAAAGGAGTTATATACAGCTTTAGCCACATACTTTTTTATGTTTTCTCTGATTTCATTTACCATAGATATGTCACAGTTGGTCTCTGTGGCATGCTATGTATGCATGCTTGTACACATATTTCTAAGGTGGAATCATCTCATCATATTACTTTCAAAAAGCCTCAAGGACTTTGCAGAGTAGGATCCCAACTCTTAAAGGCCAAGCACTGCTAGAAGAATGAATGTCTTACCTGCTTATTACAGCTTGTGCCGTTCAAACACCCACTCTAATGTACAGTAACTCGAAACATGGGGAAATACGCAAAAGCTAAATCACTAGACTGTTTTTCAATCTAGAAGACTGTCTTTTTCAATTTAGTTCATAACAATAAGCACTCCATTGAGTTCTTATCATGTACAAGAGCGTTAGGGGCTATAATCAAATTATCAGGTTAAACATCGTACTAGGGAATTCAAGTTTAGAAAACTGAGCTCCAGAGTGACTCAATTAATACAGCTGCATTATCTTATCACATCATGCTTATCTAACCCTAGAACTTGAAAGTTAAACATATCCATTCCTCAGAGGAAAGAGAAACCAAGCAAGAATCTGGCCCCTTTAGAAAATTTCATCACATTCTCTCCAGCCCCAACATCTGATAGAAAAACTCAGGTTGCTAATTAAGTGCCTACCACTCTGAACTTCTTAAAGCTTCATCGCCTTTAAAGTATTCCTGTTTAATTAACACATTTTCACAGTGGTCCATGTGACACAGCCTCTCAGATCTTTCCCCAACCTTTTAAAAGGCAGTTGGCATTCTAGTTCCAGGTTTTACTTATTTATTCTGATGCTTTATAAACCTTCCTTGTCTCGGAGTCTCGACTAATGAATTTCATATATAAATATTATTTTCCTATTGTTTTTCAACTCTAGGGTCGAAATCTAGGCTTTGTACATGCTAGGCAACTGTTCTCACACTGAGCCTCACCCCAGCCAAATATTTTTTCCCCTCACTGGAATTTTAACACCAATTAGATATCTTGGAATGTGGAACAAACATTTTGAGCCCATGTTGAACTACTTCAAGTTTTTCTACAACTTTTCTTTGGATAGAAAGAACTACTGGGCGGGTAAGATGGATCAGAAGGTAAAGGTGTTTGTCCCCAAGCCTGATGACAACTGAGCTCTGGGGTTTTGTGAATTCTCCCTTCAGTTCTCTACTATACCTATGGGTATATGTTTGCAGCTATGAAATAAAAACTGCAGAGAGTTTCTAAAGTACTCCTCTTTTCTCTAATGTGGCCTTAGATAAAACTGTCCAAAGATCATACTGTGCTTTTTTCATTTCATTTGCAACACTTTGGAGAAACAGATGAAGACTCTGCAGGGACTGCCAAGTCCCAAGGACATATCGATGCCTGTTAGGATGAGAATATGGTTGCTTGTCATCATTTAGGAGTTGCATATTTATGAATTTACCTACTTGATAAATATATCTGCCCAAATCAGCATTTGTTGTGCTTTTGTGACCATTTTCTCATGTGTAGAGAGGAGAGATGTCTGAGATTGTGATGTGTCTTCCCAGCTGACACTCCACTAGAAAGCAGGTGAAACTCGGCCTTCTCATTTCTGCTTACTTTTGTGAGCTACAACACTTGTTCCCCTTCCCCATGATCTACTTAATGTCATTTTTTTTCAAATTTAATAATTTTTCCCCTTGGTGACTTTACTGTTTGAAATGTCCTTCAAGTGAAGAACTGAAATACCATATGTCATTTCTGAATACAAGAAGGCTGTGATCTGTCTTATGGAGAAAATACATGTGTTAAATAAGCTCAACCCCCAGTTATAATGCTAACAGCCAGGAGTTCAGTGTTAATCAATGAACAATATGTATTAAATAAGGTGTTATTAAACAGAAACACAAATTACAAAGTTATATAATGATCGGTTGATACAAACTCTGTGATCACAACACAGGAGAACTAGACTCGGTCTTTTCCCTGGTTGGATATTCATTAGCTCAGTATTTGTAGTAACTTTAAAAAGGACAACTACTGCTAACGCAGAGAATTAACTGTAAAAGCTTTTGGTTAGAACATACAAATGGCAAGATAACGGTAAACAGTCGAACCCTCAAGGTGTCCTTGATCATGACCCCATCATTGTATTGATGTCAAACACCATTACACAAACATACACAGATACATACATGCACTCATGCATACTCACACATGCATGTACATACACACCACACACATACATAAACAAACACACATACTCATGTGCATGTACACACACACAAAAATACACACACAAAAACACACACTCACAAACATACACTCACATTCACAGACACACTTGCACACACATACACATACAGAAGTACACACATGTGCACATGTACACACATTCACACACACACATGTGTGCACATGTATATACACACAAAAACATACTCACATACACATGCATACACACACACACACACACACTTGTGTTTCCTTCCACATAGTCGAATTCATTTTTGTAACCACTTGTGATAGGGTTGTCCAGCTGAAACAATAGACTTACATCACTATAAAAGCTTGAATCTCTTCTTGATATTTCTGCAAATTTCTAAGTACCATATGATTTCTTTACTCTCCTCTGGCTCATTCTTTAGCGCCTGTTGACTTCATTCAGTTTATGAACTTTCTAACCATTCTATTCCACTAAATCCATGCAAATTGGGGGCAGAAGTGACTCCCACTGGTTGAAATTGAAGCCTGACATGAGATTCTTCATATACAAAAGATGAGAGGAGAAGGGAGCAGAGGACTTGCTAGTAGAGACTTTGATTTTTTAATAGTAGCTAGAAACCTAAGGATACAAAGGTAATACACAGCCTTGGCACTAGAAGCTAAGCTAACCACTGTAATGGGTCTTCAGTGTTCCCACTCCCCTATGGACCATACTGCAAAGGCAGGCTGCAGAATGGAGGCTCAGAGAACTTAGATGGAAGCAATTATGAAATAGCTCAAAGAACCTGCAGCATTCTAAAACATGGTTGTGCAAACACAGTTTCCACACATTTTCTCTTATATGCAGTCTCTGGATTTAAAACAACAACAATAATAACAACAACAACAAATAAGTAAAGGAGGGACTCGAGTGACAAAGAGAGAACAGCAGAAGACAGATGAGACAAAGAGGGTTAGTCAGGTGAATATAAATGAAGTAAATTATATCCAGGAGAGATCTTACTAATGTGCCTCTTCGTTTTGTTTTGGCTTATCTGTGAATCATAACTATCTTCATTGTATTCTGTGAATTTGCTTATTCTTCCCATTTCCAAATGTACAGATGATACAGAGTTCTTATTTGTGTGGGCCTGTCTCCTCTCTGAAATAAGAGCTACACAACGTGGAAGATTATGGCTCATTCATTTCAGATCTGTGGAGCCTCTGGCTTAATTTGGGGAATAGAGTTCACACTAACTTATAGAACAGATAGGTAGAGAGAAGACTAAGGAGCAAGCACAGGGAGGTTAAAACTACCCACTTGTTATATTACAGACATGATGGCACCCCCCCCAATATCCTCATACAGAAAAATAAGCCTAAAAACACATCATCCATAACTGCTGAGAAAATTAAATCATGCTTACAACATGTCTATATAATAGTTATTGAAGAAAATTCTCAATGTCTCTTAATTTTTTCTACCCCATTCCCTATAAACACTATATTAGATGATTAATTATGTAACAGGTAATAAAACAAATACTATAGAAGTGTACTTACAGCCGGGCGGTGGTGGCGCACGCCTTTAATCCCAGCACTTGGGAGGCAGAGGCAGGCGGATTTCTGAGTTCGAGGCCAGCCTGGTCTACAGAGTGAGTTCCAGGACAGCCAGGGCTATACAGAGAAACCCTGTCTCGAAAAACCAAAAAAAAAAAAAAAAAAAAAAAAAGAAGTGTACTTACAAGCAACAAGAAAGATTAAAATTTAGTAAATTATAGTAATCCCAAAACCAACACATTTTGGCAAAGTATTAACTAGAGTAAAACATATATAGAGATATATATAGAGAGAAAATTAAATGTAACAAAAGATTAGAAGTATAGAGAACATGAGTGATGGTTTCCACTATAGAACAAAAAAATAAGCACAGACCATAGTATCTGCCATTTAAAACTCTTTTCCAAAGTTCCAGCAATGTAAGTAACCATGGTAACATAGTTACATGCATAGCAGTAGCTATGGTACACTATAGTCTAACTACTCTAAACTTGTTAATTAGTCAAAACCTTATTTATGCTTTGTTAGAACTTCATCAGCAATTCCAGTAAGTAATCGTCCAAATGAGTTGTAAGTGCTGAGCTCGTTCCAAAACAATTTAATGATAACAACATAAAAAGAAATTGCTAAAACTCAAAGTGAGACAGAAATTTCCTTGGTGCTTAGTTGATTACTATTCTTTCACTAATTACTTACATAGTTTGGTAGCCATTATACAGACATGTTGCAATCATGATTTAATTTTCTCAGCAGTTGCAGATGATGTATTTTTATGCTTATTTGCTGTATGAGGATATTACTAGGTTTCCCCGTGAAATGTCCACTGAACCTCTTTGATGAGGTCTGAGGACTAGAAATACAGAAATTGATCTGAAGATCAGAGTGAAGTGGAGGGTGAAACATCTCTTCTGTTCACAGATACTATAGATTGAGAGAAACATCTTAGCCACTAATCTCTTCCTCATTGCTAGAGGGAAACAACTCTATGGCAATGCATTTCCACTGATGGAGACGGTACTGACAAAGTTCCTCTGTCGATGAGCTGCAGTGTTAACTGTATCTCTGTTAACATAATCTGTTGTACTCAGATTTAGACAGAGGGTGCCATGGATGCCTTGATATATGGATTTTCTAAGTGGCTAACTTTATAATTGTATATGCATAAGTTCATTTGTTTTAATTTTCATAGGTGGAAAAAATAAAACTTCTTTTTATTGGCATATATTAAATATAGACAATAAATGGCCTCTTATTACATTTTCATGTATACATATATAACATACTTTGAGCATATTCACACTCATGCCATCATATCCCCTTTTCTACTCTTGGGTAGAATTCTTTTCTCAAATAAATCACTTACGTGATTTTCAGTGAAAAATGTTTTTTATTTATCAATATAAACAATAAGTATTAAATTCTTAAGTATTTGAACAAGAAGACCCTTATGTCCAACTTAATTTCTTCTGAAGAAGATAATAGACATGGAAGGAAATGAGAAAACAAGATCATTACAGAGAATCATCATAATTCAAACTTTCAAAAGGAAACTAACTAAACAGGGTTTTGTCTCATAAAGATCCTGAAAAACAAAAAGGGTAAAAAGGAAGAAAAAAATGAATACTAGGAAGCCTCTCTAACTGAGTGGAGATTTGAAGGTTAATGCTCTACCAGAAGAAAATATAAAAGAAAAGCCTTTGGCAGGGAAAACAGCAACAACAACAGCAGCAGCAACAGCAGCAACAGCAACAACAGCAGCAACAGCAGCAGCAACAACAGCAACAATAGCAGCAACAGCAGCAGCAACAACAATAGCAACAACAGCAACAGTAGCAGCAGCAGCAACAACAGCAGCAGTAGGAACAACAGCAACAGCAACAACAGCAGCAGCAATGACAACAGCAACAGTAGCAGCAATGACAGCAGCA
>NW_021605555.1:1651081-1652805 GCF_004785775.1 Grammomys surdaster | reverse complement strand
AGCAACAGTAGCAGCAATGACAGCAGCAGCAGCAACAACAGCAACAGTAGCAGCAACTACAGAAAACATGCTCTGAAACATCTCAAAGTAATCCAGGAACTTTAGAGAATGTGGCTGGGATGAAAACTGAGAGAAGTGGGGTCTGAGCTAGTGTGCAAGAAGGAAGAACTCAGGGACTTGTAAGGATGATGGCCAGTGAAGAGTACCAAGAATGTCAACCTGATGTACGCAGATGACCTAGACACAAACCTCATGTACACAAATGACCTAGACACCTGTAGGAACACTTCTGAATCCTGTATACTAGCCCATTGATCTATATGTCTGTTTTTGTGGCAGCACCTAGATGCTTTTGTTCCTATGGCTCTGCAGCATAATCTGAGATCAGCATTGGAAATGGTGTCAAAAACACACAGACAGTGAGAAAAAGACTGCCTCTTCCAGAAACGGTTCTGGGAAACTGGAAACGGGTTTTAAAAATGAAACTAGATCTTTACCTTTCATTGGCACAATGATCAATTTAAAATGAGTCAAAGTCCTTATTGAAGTCCTGAAATTCTGAAACTGCTAGAGAAAAAAATGGTCAAAAAACTTCAAGATACATGCATAGGCAAGGACTTATTAAAGAAATCTCCAATAGCACAGGAAACAATCTCAAGAAATAACAAGCAAAATTACTCAAAACTTAAAATCTTCTGCACAGTATAGGAAACAATCACTAGAACAAATAAAAAGCTGTAGAATAGTAAAGAGCTTTTGGCAACTATAAATCATACAGGGAATCAAATTCTAGAATTCATGCGAAGTTGTAAAAGCTAAATATCAAATAGCGAAAATCAGTTGATTAACAATAAGCTACTGCACTAAGCAAACAATCCTCCAAAAAAAAAACCTAATAGCCAATAAATATCTTGGAAAGTATTCAACACCCTTAGCCATCAAGAAAATGCAAATTAAAACAACTTTAAGATCCCATCTTACCACAATCAGAATGCCTATCATCAAGAAAACCAATGACAACAAGTGAGAATGAGGGTGTAAAGAAAGAGGAATGCGTTAGTCACTGCTGATGAAAGTGCAAACTGGTGTGGCTACTATGAAAATCAGCGTGGAAGATCCTCAAAAATCTAAACAAATAAAAATAAAATGGGGCTAGAGGGATGGGTTAACTGTTAAGAACACTTGGCTGCTTTTCCAAAGGACCTGTGTTTGGGTCCCAACACGTACTTGGCAGCTCAAATTGTAATTCCAGGGGACCTGATACCCTTTCTATCCTCTGTGGGGAAGGTACACATTGGTACACAAATATAGATGTAGGCAAGACACCCATACACACACAAACACTAACTTAAAAATAGAACTACCATATGATCAAGCAATACCACTCTGGTGTGTGCCCAAAGGGCTCTAAGTCAGCATATTATAGAGCTATGTTCATAGCCATTTTATTGCAGCATGATTCACAATTGACAAAATATAGAACAAGTATAACATTCCATTAACAGATGGAGGGATAAAAAATGTTATATATAGCAGCATTTTATTCAGTAGTAAACAAGAATAAAGCTACAACGTGTGCCTCAACGAGGATAAAACTGGAAATCATTATGTTTAGCAAAATAATCCAGACCAGATTAATAGCTCATTTTCTCTCATATGCAAAATGTAGTTTTAAATTCTCTCTCTCTCTCTCTCTCTCTCTCTCTCTCTCTCTCTCTCTCTCT
>NW_021605555.1:1629276-1646081 GCF_004785775.1 Grammomys surdaster | reverse complement strand
GGTTTTTTGTTATTCCATATGAATTTGAGAATTTCCTTTTCTAACTCTGTGAAGAATTGAGTTGGGATTTTAATGGGGATTGCATTGAATCTGTAGATTGCTTTTGGCAAGATGGCCATTTTTATTATATTAATCCTGCTAATCCATGAGCATGGGAGATCTTTCCATCTTCTGTACTTTATAGCTAATATCCATTTATAAGTGAATCCATACCATGTATGTCTTTCTGGGTATGTATTAACTCACTCAGGATGATATTTTCTAAAAGTTCCATCCACTTGCCTGCAAAATTCACAATGTCTTTGTTTTTAATAGCTGAATATTATGCCATTGTGTAGATGTACCACATTTTCTTTATCTATTCTTCAGTTGAGAAACATATAGGTTGTTTCCAGTTTCTGGCTATTATGAACAAAGCAACATAGTTGAGCAAGTGTCCATGTGTTATAGTGGAGCATCTTTTAGGTATATGCCCAGGAGTGGTATAGCTACATCTTGGGGTAGAACTAATCCCAATTTTCTGAGAAACAACCAAATTGATTTCCAAGGTGGTTTATTGTACAAGTTTGCACTCCTACCAGCAGTGAAGAAGTGTTCCCCTTGCTCCACACCCTCTACAGCATATGGTATCTCTTGAGTTTTTGATCTTAGCCTTTCTAATGGGTACAAGATGGAATTTCTGAGTTGTTTTGATTTGCATTTCCCCCATGACTAAGGATGTTGAACATTTCTTTAGGTTGCTTCACAGACATTAGAGATTCCTTTGTCGAGAATTCTGTTTAGCTCTAAAACCCCATTTTTATAAAAGAATTATTTATTTTATGTATATGAATACACTGTAGCTCTTTTCCAAAGAGGGCATTGGATCCCATTTCAGATGTCTGTGAGCTACCATGTGGTTGCTGGGAACTGAACTCAGGACATCTATCTGGAGTTTAAGTCAGTTCTCCCAAATGCTGAGCCATCTCTCCAGCCCAACTGTACCCTATTTTTAATCGAGTTATTTATTTTATTGGTGTCTAATTTCTTGTGTTCTTTATATATCTTGGATATTAGTCCTTGACTGGATGTAGGGTTGGTGAAGAACTTTTCCCATTGTTTTGTAGCTGCCATTTTCCTATAGCCAGGTGGGACTTACCATGGAGGCAGGAGGACATCAATCCACCTATAAAACTGTCAATACAAAATTTGTCCTGCCTAAAAGATGTGCAAGGATAAAGATGGAGAAGAGCCAATGACGGTCCAACTTGAAATACATCTCAGGTAAGATGTATTTCATCTTACTTATGTAGTCAGTCCCTGACACTATTAATGATACTTTGCTATGCTTGCAGACAGGAGCCTGGCATAGCTGTCTCCTGAAAGTCTTAATCTAGCAGCATGTAGAAATAGGCACAGTGATCCACAGCCAAACATCAGGTGGTGCTCGTGAAGTCTTGTGGAAAAGTGGGGGAGAGAGTCAAGTGAGCTGGATGGGTCAAGGACACCATAAGAAAACCTACTGAGTCAATTAAACTAGGTCCATGGGAGCTCAAGAGTCAGAACCACAAACCAAAGAGCATACACAGGCTGGACCTAGGCCTCCTATACATATGTAGCAGATGTGCAGCTTAGTCTTCATGTGGGTCCCCTAATGATTGGAGCAGATGATGTCTATGACTCAATTGCCTTCCATTGGACCCCCATCCCTATCTGGACTACCTAGTTGGGCCTCAGTGGGAGAGGGTGTGCTTATGCCTATGGAGACTTATGCCAGGGTGAGGTTGTAACCAGGGTGGGGGGAGGTAATGGAGAGAAGGATTTGTAAGAGTAGAACTGGGAAAAGAGGGATTGGGGATCAGAAATCAGGACATAAAATGAATTGTAGAAGTTAAGGTCCAGTTCTTTTTCCCAGTCTCATGCTCCCAGAAATAAGAATCAAACTCAAAATAATTTATAAATACCTTGACTTTATAGGCTCTTCTCTGACTAGATCATAACTAAAACAACCCATTTATTTTAACCTACATTCTCCCCTGTGGCTGGTTACCTCTGCTCAGGTATCATGGGACCAACTCCTTACTTCTTTCTCAAGTGAGTCTTCCCACTCTATCCCAGAATCCTTTCTGCTTCCCAGATGTCTCACCTTCTATTTCCTGCCTAAGCCATAGGCTGTGGGCTTTTTAATTGACAGATGATGCATTGATACAATACACAAGATATTCTCTCCACAGTGAATGAATGGTTAGATGATAGATAGATAGATGATAGATAGATAGATAGATAGATAGATAGATAGATAGATAGATAGATAGATAGATAGATGAAAGGCTATAGGTCACTCTCCACAAATCGATAGTAAGGCTTTGTTGTTGAAAATAAGACATGCGGGCTGGTGAGATGGCTCAGCGGTTAAGAGCACTGACTGCTCTTCTAGAGGTCATGAGTTCAAATCCCAGCAACCACATGGTGGCTCACAACCATCTACAATGAGATCTGATGCCCTCATATGGGTGTCTAAAGACAGCTACAGTGTACTTACATATAATAAATAAATAAATTTAAAAAAAAAAAGAAAGAAAGAAAATAAGACATGCACAACCCATTGAACATAGAGAAGTTGAATTGGTGCCTACTTAGGGCCTTCGCCCTTACTGGCTAATCTTCCTAGTAGGTACTTTGCATACTACCAAAGGAGAAACATAAATACCAATTCAACTACAAACCATTCAATTTGCAATGGTGCCCTGTCAACAAGATATGTCAGTGTAATAGAGGCATAAACCTCATGGGAGTAACCAATCAATAACTGATTTGATTTATGGCCCACTCCATGAGATGGAACAAATGCCCATAACTTCTTGTGTGACCAAGAACCTAAAACTAGATATCCTAGACACCTGGGAAAAAAAAACAAATATTACTGTTCTACAAAAGGAATGTAGCAATGAAATGATTCCTAATGACCTTCTTCTATACTCAGATCTATGCCTTGCTCAGTCATCATGAGAGAGGCTTCCTCCTGAAGCAAACAGAAACAAATATGGAGACCTACAACCAGGCAATATACAGTGAGTGAGAGACTTTGGAACATTCAGCTCTAAACAGGTCTTCATCAAATTCCTACCTCCAGGCCTCAGGGAATCCTATAGAAGAAGAGACAGAAAAGACTGTAAGAGCCAGAGAGGATGAAGGACACCAAAGAAACAAAGCTTTCTAAACAGAAAAAGATGGAGGCATATACTCACCAAGACTGAGGCAACAAGCACAGGGCTTGCATGGGTCTGTACCAGATCTAGAGCATGAGTCTAGAGCAGAAAAGAGAAGTGGGAATATGCCTCCATTCCTAACCCAAACACTAACTCCAATTGATAACCATTAACAAACTGTCTTAGTATTTCTATTGCTGTGAATAGACATCATGATCAAGGCAACTCTTGTGAAGAACAACATTTAACTGGGGCTGGCTAACAGGTTTAGAGGTTCAGTCCATTATCATCAAGGAAGGCAGAAAACATGGCAGCTAGAGAAGGAGCTGAGAGTTCTAATCTTGTTCTGAAGAGAACCAGAAGACAGACTTCCAGGCAGCTAGGAGGAGTGTCTTAAAGCCCAACCCCACAGTGACACACTTCCTCCAACAAGTCCACATCTCCTTATAGTGCCACTCCCTAGAACAAGTATATTCAAACCACCACACAAATGAAAATTTAGGTTTTTTTCTCAAGGGAGTCTCTCTGAAGAAACAAACTACTCTTAAAGGTAGGCCCCATGTCCTGCTGTCCATGGCCAACAGAAAATGAACTCAATAACATCTTTGAAGGTTCCTTGTCTTATATCATGCCAGGGTCTTTTTCAGTATTTCCTTTTTTATTTTGTACTTATTTACCTATTTTTTACACTATAGGTCTCTTGCATATATATTATGGTTTCCAGTTTTATGTTTTTATGAGATTCCTGAATGTGCAAAGAGCATGTCTCTGAGTCTATATCTGTTTCTCTTGTCTTTTTGTGGGTTCTTTTCCTTCTCTTTGTTTTTGTTTTGTCCTATTTCAATGTGTTTGCTTTTGTTTTATCTTGAATTTTATTTTATCTTATTATCCCTTAGATGTCTGTTTGTTTTATAATGAGTGAGAGAAAGAGTGTAGAACCTGATGAGAGGAGAAGTAGAGAGGAATGGGGAAGGAGTAGAGGAAGAGGAAACCATAATCAGTACACTGTGTTAAAAAAAATCTATTTTCAATAAAAGTATCCAGCATTCTGCTATGATTCAGTTACGAATTCATGCAGTAGTAATAGAATCAAAGTCATGTTTTAAATTCATAAACCCAGTGTAGTTTTATACATCTTTAAATTATATCATGAAGATGCTAACTATACACCTGTCAAATCAGAGGCATAAGGGTGGATGATTGCAAAGCCCCAAATATTTTGTCAAGTACCTGTATTCTCAGAACAAAGGATAGTAATGAGAAAGGTAGCAGAGTTCTCCATTTAATTTAAAATATATCACATCATTTTCAATCCTCGTGCTTAGAAATGTCCTCTTATAAATAACAAAAAGCGAGGAAAGAGTAAAATTTCAAACTGTGTTTTGTTGAGATGGTTAACTACTTGCATATGTATTTGCTCGTTTACAGTGTCTCAATATGTCACACTGGCTGGTTTTGACCTTTTAATTCTCCTGCTTTTAAGGACTTAGGCTAAAGATATATGCATCACTATCGTCCAGCTTTGGAATTTTTAAGAAAGCAAAAGTGTGACTTTTAATGTGTATTATAATAAGTCTGGAACCCAAGCAGACCTAGAAATTGTACATTAGAAAGTGAGATTTGATTGACATCATACTTTATAGCTGATGAAAATCAGCCTAAATCGCCATATGAAGAAGTACAAGAAAGCCAAAAGATACACAAAGACTTGGGAAATATTAGAAAGGTAAGTTTTGTTTTGTTTCTTTGAGATATGGGCTACATAATTTCCCCCACGAGGACTGGGATTATAGGCCCCTGCCAACACACCTGGGTCCAGAGGTGAGTTTTAAACACTGAGTCCAGCAATACTTTGGCACCATGAGTTCACTTACTCAAACACTGCAATAAGCTACCAGAGCCATAACTAGAAATCCACTCTCTGAATATTGTGAGTGCACACACGTTCTGATTATTTGGGCTTTGTCCTTTAGAACAACTCTCTGGAGGACAATTAGAATTCTGGCATCTGGAAGGGAATATGACCAAAGTCAATTGCATCCTAAATAACCTTAATTGGAAATTACTACCAGGAATTGTTACTAAG
Source organism: Grammomys surdaster (assembly GCF_004785775.1). Taxonomy (NCBI): domain Eukaryota; kingdom Metazoa; phylum Chordata; class Mammalia; order Rodentia; family Muridae; genus Grammomys; species Grammomys surdaster. The sequence continues at coordinate 1,640,807 of NW_021605555.1, read as the reverse complement.
GCCATTGTTACTAATAAAGTATAACTTCTTTCATGTCTTAGGTCCTGAAAAATAAAAGAAATTAAAATTAAATTATTGGTTAGACGTGGTTAGAGTCAGAAGGACTGCCATAAGTTCAAGGCCAGCCTGGCATACCACTAATCCCTAAGATGGAAGGAGAAAGACCACCAATCCAATTCATCAGGGCAAATAAATGAAAACAAGCAATTAACGAAAGCAAGTTTTTTTACTCTGGTACAAGGGCTGCCTCCCCCTAAGGTGAGGTTAAAGAGGTCACCATTGCTGTGAGGAATATGGGTTTTTAATAGATCGGGAGTAGGAGGGTTCCAAATGGGACATTTGGTGGGCAGGGTTATAGGAGCAGAACATAAGTATAATTATAACAATCTCCTGAAACAAAGACATGATTACAAGGTGGTCATAACAACAGGTAATCATAAGAAGGTAGCCATAACAACCCTTTTGAAATAAAGGTAGGCTTGCAAAATGGTTATTGTATATTTTAGACTGTTCTTTCCATCCACTTAATTCTCAGAAATCTCAGACTATTTATTAATAAGTACTTAGGCCATAAGCTTTAGCTTGTTCTCCAACTAGCTCTTAACTTTATTATTCCTTTTATTCTAACCTTAGTTCAGCTACATGACTGGTTTCCTCCTTGTCTTCTTACGTCCATCTTCTCAGTGTTCTAGGGGCATATCTCCTGATTATTTCCTAGAATTCTCTCTATCCCTGATGGATGTCCCACCTCCTATTTCCTGCTTTAGCTCATTGGCCATAGGCTCTTTATTGTCAGGTGATGCTTTTACACAGTTCACGAAAGATTCTCTCTACAGATTATCAGCTTTTTGAAACAAAGACATGATTGCCATTCCTGGAAAAGGCAGTACAGAACCATTTGTAGTTAAGGTTGTAGGTGGGTGTTTGGTTTCAGGCCCTAGGACAAGGGACCAAGATGCATATCTTAACATACCAAAGCAGACCTGACTTCCAGGTTCTACCAGCATCCCCCCATTCCTACCTGGCATATCCTGTCCTCAACCATAAACTTTCCAGGCCAGGGTTTAGGCTGCCCTTCCCCCAGATGCTCTTTCCCTATAAAATCCAGACATTTTGGTATCCCCTCTATCTCCCCTTCCCTCCTCTGTCTCTGTTTCTGTCTCTGAGTGTGCCTTCTTTCTGTCTTTCTCTTCCTGCTCTGCGTTCTCTCTCCCTTCCCATGGTAACTCCCCTGGCCTCCTTCCTTGGAACCAGTGAATTCACCCAAGAGCAGTTTCCCAATAAACCTGCACTTGATATAATTTAATCTGGCTTGAATGGGCTCATTTCACTGGAAGAGAAATAACTTATCAGTGGGGCATAGTCCAATTCTTTAGAAACAGGTTTCATCATAAACAGGAATGAACCTAGTTTGTCTTTACTATAAGATGGTTTTTATAAGCCTAAGATGAAAGAAGGATAGTTCTTCACTACAAAGTAAGACTCTATCCAAAAGCAAAACAAAATAAGCATTGCTTAATGAAACAAGTAAGGTTTAACATGTATCAGATTCCTTCTTTCATGGAGAGCAAATATGAAGGTTGTGAAATCCTTTCCAGAACATGGAAAGTTATGGTGCCTCAGCTCTCCCAGCCAGGCCCACTCCTTCAAGGTCCTGAGGAAAAGAAAACTTCTGTTTCAAGTAGAAGTCCTCACCCATCATACATTCCTGACATTCTTCAGTGATGGACAGTTCCAGCTGTGACAGCTGAAGAGTGCAAAACAACTCAATAGCAAGAGCCCAGACCGTAGACAATCCCTTCCTGCTCCAAAGCTGCCATCTTTTGAATCAAGCTCTACTCCTAAATTCTGCCAGATTTCGCTGTAAACGTCTTATTAGCATGTACTGGTTCCTCTACGTTCATTATCAACTTGATTCTGGCACTGAATATTACCAGAGGCCTCGATGTGGCTCAAATAGCTTATAAGCATGAAGTTTCTAATCTTTCTCTTCTACTATCTTCCAGAGAGGTGGATGGCTAAATAACACATCAAATTTTTCTAATAGTAAAAGAACCCAAAAATATTTTCTCATGATACATAAAAGAAATTGTCAATTTTCTCTTTATTTGCATATTCCTCATGAATTATGACTTTATTAATTTAATATGCATCCACTTATTTGTTTCATTATGTGCCTCTATAGGAATATGTTAGCACTGCAGGATTTCCTTTGACTATCAGGCTTATAATATGAATAGAACATAAAGTTTCTATTATTTATTTGCTTATTATTTTATTTTTCTGCTGGGGAAATCAAACTTAGGGCCTCATGCATGCTAGGTGAGTCCATTCCCACAGAGCTACCCTCAACACACTGACACTTTTTTCTGTTCCTTATCCCTGTGACTGCAAGTTTTACATTTCAAATTTACTATTTTGCAGAATTCCATACTTTAGCCATTATAAAATGTGATTCAAGAAACCTGAATCAGCTCCTTGTACAGTAGAATAGAAAGCAAAGTAAATTTTCACCATCTTAAATTTAAAGGGAGGTTGACCTTTTTTATTCAGTTTGAACAGTAAGTCTACAAGATAAAAATATAATCTTCAATAAGATTTAACTAAAACATATTTATTATATCATACTTCAAGTACCATTTTATCTATTATTTACAAATATCATATGCCTTACTAATCATATTATCAGGAACTGCTACTATTTAGTGTAGCATGATTTGCTAGCAATAACAATTCTCAAATATTATGAGTGAATAACTGGACTACTGAGTTGGGCACAATCTGAAAATGGTTCAAAATTTTTCAAAGAAACATGCAAGCAAAGAAAAGAAGAGCAAGAATGATGAGGAGGATGCTTAGAAGACAAAGGGCTTACTATGTAAGTGTAAGAACCTGAATTTAATCCTCTTAACACATATTTAAAAGGCATGGTGGTGTGCACTTGTTACCTCGGAGCTCCAAGGGAGACCACATAAACCCTTGGAACTCAGGGACCAACTAGATTATACAGCCTAATTTTAAGTTCTCCACCAAGGAAGAGACCTTGCCTCAAGAGAAAAAAAAAAAGTCAATGGTATAGAAAAGTGAGGGAGAAGCCTACAGTCTTGATTTCAGCAGGCTGAGACTTCTGTATTAGAACAGTGAGTGAGTCCAAGCTTTCCATAGGATGCAGACTGAGTGCATTTATAGGGACAGAGAGATATGTCTATATACATAGGTAGCTACCAGGAAGTTACAGCTATTTTTTGTGGTTTGAGTTGAGAGCAGGGTAGATTATTTTCCATACCAGAACATATTGTTTCTACAGGTGAAGTAAACAGGTTAGGCTGGAGCCAAGCAATTCTTTATGGCTAGAGGCTATTGCCCAGTACTGCCTGACTCAGTTCTTCATGTCCTGAGGCTAGTATCCAACAGATGGCAGCTGAAGAACAACACTTGAGCTTGACCTCCCATGTGCAAGTGCACACACACACATGCACACACACAACATACACATGAAAAGAAATACAAGAAAAACAAAAAGGTCCATATGTTTCTTTTTTATGTGTACAAGGGCCAACAAAAGCCAGAAAAGGGCATCAGATCCCCTAAAGGTGTAAGGCACCTGACATGGTGCTGGGAACAGAACTTGGATCCTCTGGGAAAGTGGGGAGCAATTTTAACTATTGAGTCATCTCACCAGCTCCTTCTATTTCTTGATAACAGAGAAGATGCCCACAATTTACAGCAGGGAAATTGTAAAAACATCAAAAAATAAGCAAGCTACGGCATTTACAAATGGAGAACTGGATGCATTAGCTAAACTTATTAAGATTGCAACTTTCATCACCTTTAAATGCATATTCCCCAAACCGTATCAGTAAATGTTTCTTAAAAGTCACTAGGAAAACAATAAATGGTTTCTTATCCCATATGTGTTGTGTGTGTGTCTCTGTTTCCCCCATCTCTCTCTGTCTGTCTCTGTCTCTGTCTGTCTCTGTCTCTGTCTCTGTCTCTCTCTCTCTCTCTCTCTCTCTCTCTCTCTCTCTCCCTCTTCGTGTGTGTGTGTGTGTGTGTGTGTGTGTGTGTGTGTGTGTTCGTATTCTGAGGATCTAACTCAGGTCCTCATGCTTACAAAGCAAACATAGAGGCAAATGTCATCTCCTCGACACTGTTACTCCCTTTCTATGCCTATCTTCAATTTATTTGGGTTGGTTTAATAGGAGGGAAAGTTAATATGAGTTGAGGTTGTAAGGATTGTGTAGCTTTAAGCAAGATAAAGAATTTGAGGATGAAAAAACACAAGTCATATCCTTTTATTGATGGAATATCCAAGATCTAATTAGACACTTAAATATTTTAGCCGAGGTGAATGAGACATTGGGAGCATTGAAGTTGATACTGTTTTACAGTATAATTGACCATAGCTAATAACAACCTGAAGGAACTCTTAAGAATCACTGCGAATAGATGGTAAGTATTCTCACCAGCTCAAAAAAACAAACAAACAAAAAAACCTAAGCATATCAGGTTTATATTAAATTTAGGCATTCTACAATGTATACCTACTTGAAAGCAGTGTGCTGTCATGATAAATGTATGTAATTATCATTTCTAAGTTAAAATGTTTACATAATAGCAACAGAATTTAGAAGTTCACATTTCTCACTACTATTTATTATTCAAAGAAATTTGTATTTTCTAATATAAGGAGTATTTAAACACAAAGTAATACTGAGATACAAACATTCATTACCCTGATTTGATCAGTACACGTTGCATTCCTGTACCGAAATATCATACTTTAATCCATAAATATGTACAAATATTATTAAAAGGGGGGCTTCTTATCCTGTGTGTACTTGTTAGAGGAGACGGAAATGTCAACTACCTTGATTTAATCATTAGACAATGTATCCTTGTATTAAGTTGTCCTGGCTCTTTCCCATAAATTTGAACCAAAGGAAATTCTCCTTACTAGCTCTATTTTAAAAGTGTATATTGCTAGTAAAAGCTAGGCATGGTTGTAGGTTTTGTTAAAAACAGAAGATGAGATGTGTAGTTTAAAAGTAGCAAGTCATCCATGGCGGCCAGCAGGAGGCTGATGAAGGAACTTGAAGAGATCCACAAATGTGGAAGGAAATCTTTCCTTACACCCAGGTTGATGAAGCTAATCTATTGACTTAGCAAGGGCTTATTACTCTTGACAGCCCTCCATATGATGCCTTCAGAACTGAAATCAGCTTTTCAGCAGTGTATCTGTTCAAACCATCCAACATCACATTTATAACAAAGATCTACCACCCTGACATCGATGAGAAGGGGCAAGTCTGTGTGCCAGTAACTAGTGCTGAAAACTGGAAGCTAGCCACCAAGACTGGCCACAGTGACTCAGTCCCTCATAGCACTGGTGAATGAACCCCAGCCTGGGTACCCACTCTGGGATGATCTAGCTGAAGGATTCTCTTAAGGTTCGTAAAAAATTCTGTAAGAATACTTAAGAGTTTACAAAAAAATACGGGAGAAAGGGACCTGTGGACTAAAATCTACCATGAGTGATTCTAGCAAGGTTGATCAGAGACCTGGAGCAGTGCATGCAGATACCCCACAAAGCAGGAATCTGGAAAATTGACACGTGCCACCAACTGGCATCTGCTTGTGGCAGTTACAAACTTTCTACAGTTTTCTTAATCAAAACTGGTCTTAGTAACCTGCAAAGAAGGATTTAAAAATTCAGATGTTCTAAAAAAAAAAAAAGTAGCACCTCAGGAAATTTCAGCCTTTTTGTACATTAATTTCAAAGTCTCTGCAAGGAAATAAGGCACAGTTGACTACAGAGAGAACGAAAGCTCAAGGTTCCAAAGTGGGGCCTGAAAAATGAGACTGTGGAAAAGTTAAATGTATGATTTAAATAAATACAAGCTGAGGTGATTTGCATAACAATTGGCATCCTTTTTTTTTTTTGCATTGGCCAGTATTTATGGAAAAGGGGATTGTGGTGGTTTGTGTCTGTGTTTACGTGAAGTCTAGCTAGCTGTACAGAGGAGTGAAGACCTGGGCTGCATCAGAAGCGGTCTTCTGGGCTGGCTCTCTGGATTTCCTTTGAACTCTTTTTCAACATTATGCTATGCAGCAGCTTGTCTTTGTGTTGGTAGAAGGGAAAGGAAAAACACAGGAGGCTAGGCTTCAGTTTTTAAATTAAAGCTCTGCTGGGCTGATTGCTCTAGTGGCTTTTCAAACACAGAACAAGTGGGGACATTAAAACTCCTGTTTCTGTAGGACCACGAACTGAGCCCACCACTACCGCCATATTTTTTTTTTTAATTCGTTCTCAATACCAAATAGAGCAGATTTCAATGTATCTTACAAACACCTTAAACAGTCTCAGGGGTTTGTTTTGTTTTTCTTGTTTTGTTTTTCTTCCCAATTTGATTGATATTTAGAGAAGATAAAGGAAAATGAAATACAAACGTCCAGACAGAGAATACAATGAAGGGTCTTTTGACATTGAATTTCTGAACCTGGGGGGTTTCACATTTTTCTTGACAATGAACCCAAGGTTCAGAAGTTAAACCCGCTGAAGTCCCGCCCTTTTTACACTGCCCTATGCTGCCCCTACCGTTAGACGGAGAAACTGCAGGTGAAGGTTAGAGGAGAGAAGGCGATCTGTGGAGGGCTAAGGTTTAGCTACCTGAGTCCAGACGCTTAAACTTTTGTTTTAACTGAAGAAAACAAAACAAAACCACTCTCTTGTTCTAGAATGGGTGGGCTGCCTCTGAGTAACTATGAAGCTCAAGAACCACCCTGGGAAAAAAAAAAAAGGCCGGGCAGAGGTGGCGCACGCCTTTAATCCCAGCACTTGGGAGGCAGAGGCAGGCGGATTTCTGAGTTCGAGGCCAGCCTGGTCTACAGAGTGAGTTCCAGGACAGCCAGGGCTACACAGAGAAACCCTGTCTTGAAAAAAACAAAAAAAAAAAAAGAAAGAAAGAAAAAAGAAAAAAAAGAAAAGAAAAAAGAAAAAGCCAAAAACAAACAAACAAAAAAACCACCCTGGAGAACATAGCTCGATCTCTCCTCCCCCATCTCCTTCCACAGAATGGAAAGGACTGTCGCCCTGAAACATTTCCTGATCCAGTTCTTTTACAATACACTTTCTCATTTGGGTCTAAGGAGTTTCTTTCTACCCTTTCTCTCGACGTGAGGTCAAGTCATATTGACACCTCAGGTGGACAGGAAAGATAACACTCCTAGGCTCGCACACGTCCTGGGGACCATCCCTGTCACTTCCTTCATAGTAACACACAGTAGGAAGACCCTAGAGGATAGTTGGAGGGACGTGCTTTTGAGGGCGCAGATGGACAGCTACAGAAAAGCGAGGAGGAAGCCGAGGGGAGAGTGTCTGTTTGCCCTCGTGGCGGCGCGGAGTGCGAACACCGCACACGTCTGAGTGACAACTGGCCGAGTCCGCAGCAGGGCGGTTATGCGCCGAGTGGGAAAAGGCAGCGCTGCGGGCCTGGAGGGCGGCGCAGAGGGCGGCGCTGGCGGCGTGAAAGGCGCCTTTGTGCAAGCCCCGGTGTAGGACCCGGGGAGAGGAGACAGCGGGTCCTGGAAGCAGGGGGCAGAGGCGTCCCACACTCCCTGCCGTCGGGTCTCCAGCAGGACAGTAGGGTAGCGCGGTGGAGTAGGGACCGGGCGCTGCGGAGGTTGTCTGCCCGCTGGGGCTGGGGGCGGGAGTGGGAAGAGAGCAGTTTGGAGGAAGTTGGGGAGAGGGACCTGCCTCCCCGCCCTCTCCCACTAGGTGACAGAGAGGCCCCGCTGGGTGGCAGGGTGCAAGCACTGCCCCGGAGCTCACTCCGGAACCGGCATCTGGAGAGCGGCCTCCGGGTGGAGCCGCCCGCCTGCCGCCCACCTGGGGCAGAGTGGCGGGCGCGGCGTGGCCTCCCTCCTGCGCCCCGGCCGCGTGGCTTGCGGCTTATTTTCCCAGCTGGCAAGCGTCGCGCTGCAGACAAGGGAATGCCTGTGGTGAGTTGTTTATTTTGTTGAAGTTTGCGGTGGGCCCGGAGGACGTGGGGGGCGAATGGCAGGCAGCGGCCGGGACTGTTTTGTTTAGGTCTTGGTCCACCTGTGTGGTATAAATCTGCCAGGCTCCGGGCTGTGGGGTCCAGGGTGAGAAAGCGCCGGCGTTCCAAAAAGCTCCTGGCCATGTTTAATTCGCAGTGCCTGGAACCGACTAGAGTCTATGGAAAGCTGCACTCCCACCCCCCAGCTTTCCGTGGATGCTTCCCAAGGGACAGTCGCCTCCCGTGACCTGGGAACAGCTGGCCACTGAAGTTTCCCCATTCCCTTCCCCATTCCTTGGGGGTAATGGAGCTGAAGCTTTAATGTGAAAGGAGCCCAAGAAAACAGAGAAAAACTTATGGGGGGGTGGAGGAGGGAGCCCGGGTGGTTGGTGTGAAGTTCGTTCAGGGGTGTTGGGTCGGCCAGCTTCTACAAACTAGGATCCTGTGTTGGCCAGTTTCCCAAACTAGACTGGTGAAAGGCTGGCAGCTGGCTCCTAAGGGAGCCCATAGGAACCCCTGGGGCTGATGTTAGTACAGCCCCGGCTTCGTTTGCCTGGAAGAAAAGCCTAAATACATTAGTGAGAGGGTAAAGCTTTTAAGGCCTTCTTGGGAGTGAGTGGCTGGCTAATGAGAGGTTAATTTTGTTTCGAAGGGAAGGCTGCGCTGGTTTCCTGAGATAAATGGACAGGAAGCACATTACCTCCAAGCACTGGCAAGCGGCTCCCAAATGCTTTTTGCACCTGCCGCTTCTAGCCCTGAGAGCCAGAAGCGGGCCCTACTGGAGTCTGTTAGGGATCAAGGGGCCCGGGATGTAAGCGCGGGTTATGAACCCCTTGCGCTCTCCTTGGTCTCTCTCTCTTTCTCCAGGGGCTCAGCGCTAACACGGAGCCCTGGGGCTATTCTCTTACACCTAGGTCCTGCGTGTTCCGGAGCTCGGGGGCATCCTGAATCCGCTGAGCCCCTTCCAGGTGCAGAAGGGTTAAGAATGATGTAAGTACAAGCCAGGAGCTACAGGCTGCTGGACTCTGGGCTATTCCAGCCCCTTACTTTCAAACCCTGTGGAGCGACGAGCAGCAGGGGAGCCCTTACTCCGGAATGGGTTACACAAATCGCTTATTGCTGGCTTCTCTATCCTGGGTGAACTGTTAAGCAGAGACCCTCATGTTAGGTTTCTAGGTATGGAGATACAGTCCCTGGGGAACAGTTAAGACTCTATGTAAGATTTGGGAACTGAAACTGCATCATGTTTAGAATCTATTAACGTTTCTGGCATCTGTTTTAATTACCCATTTGCATGGCCATGGTATAGTATGCTTTGCTGGGACTCTTAACTGTACTGTTCTGGTCTCACCACTCCTTGAAAACAAAGAGGAAGAAAGAATGCAGATGGCAAGACACATGCGGATTTTTGGGTTGCTCCAATTGCCAGGCATCTCACCTTTTTTTTTTTCCTAATTAAAATGTAAAACTTTTATAATCATCGAATTTGTTCTAGCTTCCTCTCTGGGTTTTTCTTTGTCCAGTCCCAAATCCTGCTTAAACATGCTAGGCTGCATGGGAGCTTAGAGAGTGGCCACCCTGTAAACAACCATTCAACATGCTCTTGATTTCCAAGCTGATTTCAAATCTTTCTAACATCCAGATTCACCCCAGACTGTGTCAACGGACCCAATGTCATGAAAATAGGAACCACCTTGTACTTTAATTGTTTTTTTTTTTTTTAAAAAATAGCATTTTCCTCTAGCAGCTGAACACTTACGCAGTAATAAAAAAAGTGAATTGTTAGGCATACATGTCTTAAGCTTGTCAAATTTTACAACAGAGGAGCAATACGGAGCAATAAAACACCTTAGAGATGATTTTTCCCCCTCTGAACATTTTTTTTTCCGGTGACATCAGGATTTGAAGCAACTCGAGGGTGCCCTCTACTGATAATAATATCTAGAGCCCCTTGTATTAAAAAAAAGAAAGCAAAGTCATCAGCAGAAAGACTCCAAATTGAATGTGCTGATCTTTAATTTTTTGTTTATATGAAATGTGATAATAACATAAGGTACCTTTTGGGATATAATTAAATATTAAGTTAAGAAAACTCTACATCTTGCTGTTAGTCAGCTATCTAAAAGCACTTAAAATCTTTATGTGTAAAAGCATTTTGCCTGCATGTTTGTGTCTGTGCAACATGTGTGTGTTTGGTGCCTGTGAGGGTGAAGGGGATTCACCCTGGAACTGGAGTTACAGACTATTGTGAGCTGCCGGTGGGCACTGAGAAGTGAACCTCAGGTCCTTTGGAAGAGCAGCCACTGCTCTTAACCACTGACCACCTCTCCAACTCCAAGCTAAAAGGGCTTTTAAGAAGAGTGTCATGTGATCCCTCTTTAAAAGAAAGATACTTATTAATATTTTCTGAACTGTATTTCATGTATTACATGTAGTAACTGCAAGATGGTAAAAATGTTGGTCCTGATAGCATTTAGTATACAGCATTATGTAAAACTGTCAGATTCTTCCAGCCCTCCCCCCCCATAAAAAGTCATTTCTCCAGGCAACTCTGAAGCTATTATTAAGCATATTAAAGATAGACATAAGGCTTGGATTATATCTTAAGTAGTGAAAGGAGTGTTTACCACTTGAATCATCATGGCCTGTAATAAGTAATGAAAAATTACAGTAAAAACAGATAGGTCTCCTTCATTAGGGACTTGGTGGTTTGAGGAATTCACAGTGTGTCTAATGAGTGAGATGGTGAGACCTAAGGCTTGCCCCCCAATTATCCATGTCCATTGGTTAACACACTATAACATGAAGAATATTAATGTGTCTGTGGTTGATAGGAGATTCTGAGTAATGTAGCAGGTAAAGTTGGAAACTGTAATTTAGATTGCGCTAAGTGCATTTTAAATGCCAGTCCTCAACAGTTTGGAGGATGGCAGAGGCAGGGGAAAATAAAGTGGCTCCTTAAGGAACACTGACGCCACTCTCCAGAGGAGCTACCACTTCACACTAACAGATAACAAATTGGAGCCTATCGTCAACTCCACAAGTGCTTTCTTTTGTCTCCATTAACTAGCCCTTTAACTTGGAGATAGTTTGTGGAGTTTTGCCCTAGGTTTTGGAGGACACCTCAAGTAGAAACAGACCTACCATTGGATTAATTTAATAGACTGGAAATTTGTGGAAAAGCCACCGAGCAACAAGAAATCGTGGCATAATTGCACTGCATAAAAACTCACCACTCTCATTAATCTAATTACCTTGTAACCGAACACGTTGAAGTTCGCCCAATCCCTGACTCCCGCTCTCTGCTTTGAAGCTGGGAAAAAGTCAAAGAAACCAAAACACCAGAGCCTCACGCAGCTGCCAGCGAATTCCGCTGGGAGCTCGCAGGTACCTTCTCAGTCCACCCATCTGCTACGGACCTCGGTGTCATCTGAGTATCTAACACGGTTCTGCTGGACTCTTGTTTTGCCAAGAGACCCCAACAAGTTTGCT
>NW_021605555.1:1621638-1629176 GCF_004785775.1 Grammomys surdaster | reverse complement strand
GGGGGGGGGGGAACCTGCTACACAGAGCTTGGGAAAGCGCTGGCTTCACACAAGTGGTTGAAGCCTTCAGGGATAGGACAAGGGGTTGGGGAGGGCCATTAAAAACAACGAACAAAAAAAAAAAAAAAAAAAACCTAGGAGGAAGCTGAACCTGAAGTTCATTAATTCAAGGAAAGGTTAAAGGCCGGTTCTCCTGGAACGCGGGCCAAGCGAGAGTCGTTGTAGTCCATTTCTATTGGGTACCAGAAAACAGTGATCGCGGAAAGGGGTGGAGGAGAAAAAGCATAAGGAAGCCGGCAGGAGGGAGGCTGGAGGGAGGCTGGGCCCTGGCGAAGCTGCCCCACCCGCGGGCGGCGGACACGGAACTTGAGTGAGACGCGAGGGCGGGAGGCACGCTCGCAGCCAATGGGGAGTGGAGGAGGAGGGTGACCGGGGGCGGGACCTCCGCGGATTGGTGGGAGTCTGGCGAGGCGGGGCGAAAGTGCGGGGCTGAGATTGATTGACCGCGCAGGCCGCGGTGCGGAGCTCTCCCAGCCGCTGCCTGCTACGGCTGGTGAGGTCCCTCTGATCCACGCACGTCGAGCCTACGCCAGCTGGGGCTCAGCCGCCCTTGAATTCCTGGCTGCTATCTGCGCTCGCTCACGGTTTTTTTTTTATCTTTTTCTCCCGCCTCTTTCTACTTGCCCCCCGCGTTCGGCCGTCTCGATGTCTCTGCGCCCTGTTGCCGCCTCCCTCCGCTCGCGACGCCCTGCTCATCGCGGCGGTGGCGGCCGGTCTCGAACGCTGGCCTGAAAGGAGGAAGAGGAGGAAGCGAGGCGTGCGCCCCGGCCCATGCCGCAGCCCGAGGCCCGGCTCAGCCACTGCGCCCGCGCCGCCGCCCTCGCAGGAGCGCACGAGACCTGCATGGACGGGCATGGGCGTGAGAGCAGCACCTTCCTGCGCCGCCGCCCCCGCCGCCGCCGGGGCTGAGCTGTACCGCCGCCCGGGGCTCTGGCCGCCGTCGCCCCCGCCGCCGCTGTTGCTGCTGCTACTGCTCAGCCTTGTGCTGCTCCACGCAGGTAGGCGCGGGCCGGGTGGGGAGCGGGCCGCGCGGGCTTTGTTCTGGGTCCGGAACGCCACGGCCCTGGCGGGCGAGCAGGGAACTCACAGTCGTGGGTTCACGCTCCTGCCCTCCGCCTCTGGCCTTCGCCGGCGACAGCCGGTGGTCCGGTCCCAGCGTGCGGGGGCCGCGTGCGGGACAGACACCCCGGGGCTTTATTACTCTCGGCAGGGGTGTTTACTGGAGCCCGCTGCGGATCGAGTTTCCGCCACCCTGGTTGTGAGAATGGAGACTGGGAGCCCTGTGCTGTTCCTCCTCTACAGCTGGGGGTGGCGGCCAGGCCCGGAATCGCACACGGTGCAAAGATTTTCACCCGAGCTTGGGGATAAATTCCGAAGAAACTTAAGTTAACCGGGATCTATTTCGGTTTTGCCAGTGCTGCTTTGAACGCAGAGTTTGGCGAATTGAAGACGTGCTTTGAGGGTAGCCTTGTGTTTTCGGTTCCTAGCGGGCTTGACAGATGCTCACTGCGGTGTGGAGGTCGGCACTGCCCCTGCTGATGCAGCACTGAGGAATGTGCCCTTCGGATATACCTGAACCTGACCCTTGTGACTGGTGCCTATTTTTTTGTTTTCTTTACAAGGAAGTGTCATCTTTTTAAGACTTTACCTAGACCATGAATTTCCCTTTAATACAAAAATTAAAAGGATCATTGTTTTACATAGATTTCCTAGGAGGCCCTTTGTTCCGATGACACAACGCTCTAATCTGGAGAATTCTAGTTTAATATCTCTCAACTGTACTGAAAAACTTTTTTTACTTGGTAAGATATACCGTGCTAAAATAGCTCGGAGGCCTTTTAAGTAATGGACTAAAATAACATTGAAGAGACAACTCTTCGAGGTGTTATAGCAGCTGCATTGTAACACTGTCACTTGGGGAAATGGACTGGTTCTGCTAAAATGTAATGGCCAGTTATGGAATAACTAAGGCTTTACATTAGTTGCTTTAGATAGAACGTTAGAAAAATGGCTGCATGCGGTTTCATGGAAACTTTTTATTAATGTTCCAGTATTCCGGAGTGTTGGGGTGAGACATATGTATCCATTATGTCAAAGTGTGCGTTTCATGAAAGGGAAGCTGAAAGGCTAAGTTAAGCTCTTGGCAGCTTGGATATTGGTTGTTATGAGGTCCTGACAGGGTTAGAAAGTAGTTCCTGGAGATTTCCTTGCTGCCCTGTGAAAGGCATGAGAAACTGGACTGGTTTACCGAATTCAGGTGTTTTGGTTAAAGAGTTTGGAACTAGTAACTAGTAACTCAGTCTGTGCTCACGTTTAGAGTGAATGAACCCAAGGCTCTCATGAGAGCTTCAACAACTTGTTGAAGTGGAGCTGCTTTTGAGAGATCTCTTTGAAGAGTGGTTCTATTTGAAATGAGGGGTTCTTTTCCAGACCAGGGAACCTAGCAAGAGCTACTTGCAGATGGACTGCCATATGTTTTACGTCTGAGTCCATATCATTTGCCTCTGTGCCCCATATGGCTCCATAGTTCACTCAATTCAGCCTCAGCAGATCTCATTTCCTTTCCGATAACCTGGCAATTGTGCTGCAGTCAGAGTCCTGGTGTGAAGGAAGCTGTCTTGCTTATGTTCATTAAAAAATAATGAAATGAAAGCTCTAGACCACGAAGCCTTTAGCACTTACAGTAACTGGCTGAAAGTACAAGTCACACCAATTGTAGGTCATGACCTGACACCAAAATAGGAAATTTTTCTTTGTCAGTGCATCTTTTGAATTCGGCCCTTGGGAAACGGCCTGTTTATTTTCACATGTATTTTATTGTATGATTTTATTTTAAGAAGGCCTTTGCAGTTCGTGAGTGAATATCAAATACAGGCCTTCTTGCTTACTCATACACCCCATGGCCTCCTTGGCCACATCCTGGAGAGTGTTTCTGCTCTGCATTGTCTTGGCATTTTGACAGGAGGCTTACATTACCGCTTCTAACAGGCAAAGTGTGCATTGTCATTATAAATTCATGAAGCTTGGATATTTCTGGGTGTATGCTACAAATTAGTCATTATACCAGAGCCTGTGATGGAGCTGAAAATGCTGACCTCGAAGCATCTTCTCTTCAGTTAGCCCTCCTCCCCCCAACCCCCATGCTCTCCTCAGCCAAGGGTTGTTAGGCCCCCTCATCCAAAGCAAAAGAGCTGTTTTGAATGTGATTTCTCAAAGAAGTCAGCACCTACCTACCATAAAAAAGGGAAAGCTTGAGAATGGGGGTTGGGAACAAAAGGACACTTGGAATAAATGCTGCGTCTTCTCCCTCCTAAACACTGGGATTCTGTATCTCCATGCTGTCCTTACTTTTGATATTTTATGACTATTTGAAATAATTATAAGTAACTGTATGCTCAGATAGATTTTATAGACCATAAAAAGAACAAATAGGCCCCACAAGTTTAGCGGAAAGTTCTAGTGCTGTCATTATTTGAGGTCCAAGAGCTGTTCATTAGGAGGTGAGCTTTTACTGGTTTTGTGCTTGCTGTGTATCTTATTTTAAAAGAAGAGTGGTATCATTGTCACCCACTGCTTTTTCAGCTATCAGTGACTGAGCTTAACACTAGTTAGTTGAATACAGCCCCACCAGGACAAGGCAAGACCTTGGATACCCCTTTCCCTTGATAAATGACTTGAAAGCTTTTGGGATAGTGAATTGGTTTGATTGGTTTTGCCTTTGTTTTGTTGTTCAGTAAAAGTAGCTAAAAGTAAATACATTTGTCTTCGAGAAAGGAATCCTGTAAATAGAGCTGCCTTTGTCAGCGCTGCACTGAACTAGCCTTGAATGGACTAAATGCATGAAGATCACTTTGTGATTTTTTTTTTTTGTTTTGTTTTGTTTAAAGTGGTCTGGTGATTGTTGTTTTAAGTCCATAGCTCCAAAATAGTAAAATAATTTTAATCTCTTCTATTCTGGTAAAAATGAAAATGAAGGCTCAACTGGGTCTTTGAAATCTCAAAACAGTGACAAATTGTTCCCTCCCACACTTCTCTCCAACTAAAGCCAACAATAGTTTACCATTTAATTAAAGTTTAAAAACGTTAAGGCACCTTTGAAATCAATATAGAGATTACTAAATGATGTCTTTCATCAGGTGAAGTTTTAAGTACTGATACCCTGAAGTTTATTGTATCCACATATTGTAATAATTACATATTTAAAAAATAACCCACTGACTTTAATCAGGCATGGTGACATTCACCTGTGATCCAACATTCTGGAAGCTGATACAGAAGGATTTCAAGTCCAAGGTCAGCCTGTGCTACAATTCAATGAGACCTGCCTAGTGTTTCATCTTTTTCTCTTGTGCTTTTAGACATCTCATGAATTGTTATATAAGAGACACGTGACAGATAATTTGGATTTTTTTTAAATACAGGACTTTTTATACTTGGGTTTTCATTTTAACTTTTTCTCTAAACTGTTAATGAATTAAGAGGGAAAGTGAGTTGTGTCTGTTCACACACACATACTAGGAATTCTTGGCTCTATAGTTCTCTTGATTCCACTTTGAAAAACAATTTTGATGTTGCATAATTTTTTAGTTGCCTTGTACTTGTGGTTTGCTTGAGATCTGTGTGACAGACATGGTTAGGAGAGAAGTAAAATCAGATATTGGTCAAGTGAATCACTTTTTTAGCCGAGTACTTAGGTCTTAGAGAAGCTAAGACGTTGTAACTGGATGTGGGAATGCAGCTTATTAGTAATGTACTTTGGGAAAGGTAGGACTTGCTACTTGAATTTTTTTCCTTTGATTTTCTTACCCTGTAGCCATACAAAACCAGGTAAAGATAATTTAAGCAAACTATAATTTAAAATTTTAGCCTTTCTTCGGGTATGTAGGCTTTAATCATAGCTATGTGTATAGTGTATCTCTCCCACTGCTTTCCAAAGCAAATTACTCATATGGCTTTAAAAATCAAAACAGCCCATACCTTTGGCTTTGCTTTGGAGCAGAAGAATCTTTGTCAAAATAGCAAACAAGAAACAATATTTCGTTTGCAATTTTAACCTGGAGACATTTCTAGACTAGACTCTTGTTCGATTACCAAAGCCCAAGCTTCAAAGTTTCAGTTAACTATATTCAGTTTTTCTCATGATGGCTTAATTTGAGAGACATAATAACATGATATAACCTTATTTGTGAAGGTGTCTTAAAATGGGAGTATATGAGATAGAACAGACGGTTCCTAGGGAGAATACCATCTTCTCATGCTGCCTAGGAAGTGATGGCACAGTTACATGCTTGATCCTGCCTTCTTTCCCATAGGTGATTGCCAACAGCCTGCTCAATGTCGAATCCAGAAATGTACCACAGACTTCGTGTCCCTGACTTCACACCTGAACTCTGCCGCTGATGGCTTTGACTCTGAGTTTTGCAAGGCACTCCGTGCCTATGCTGGCTGCACCCAGAGAACTTCAAAAGCCTGCCGTGGCAACCTGGTGTACCATTCTGCTGTGTTAGGTATCAGTGATCTCATGAGCCAGAGGAACTGCTCCAAGGATGGACCCACATCCTCCACCAACCCGGAAGTGACCCATGACCCCTGTAACTACCACAGCCATGGGGGAGTCAGAGAACCCAGGGGGGGCGACCAGAAACCTCCCAATTACCTTTTCTGTGGCTTGTTCGGAGATCCTCACCTTAGAACTTTCAAAGATCACTTCCAAACATGCAAAGTGGAAGGGGCCTGGCCACTCATAGACAACAATTATCTTTCGGTTCAAGTGACGAACGTGCCTGTGGTTCCTGGGTCCAGCGCAACTGCTACGAACAAGGCAAGTATGGGTCTTTTCCCCTTTTCCACTCAAGTTGTTTGCTCCTTCAGACAACTTATAAAATGTGTTGTTATAAAGGCCTAATTTACAGGAACCATTTGTATATCTTCTTGGAAAGTTATTAACAGGGTTGGTAAAGGTTTGAAATTATTTAATGAGAGATTTTTCTCTGGCATGTAAGATGTGGGTCTCGACTTAACTAGACAATGATATGAAGGATAAAACATAAACAGTGAAATCAAGTTCTCCAGAGAGAAAAGGCAGGCCTTTTTAATGAGAAAAATGTGTGCCTTCCCCAGTGCTGTCTTGTGAGTGCGTATGTGTGTGAGACTCTTCCCGAAGAAATCCAAGTTTACATTCATCAGATGATGAAAGTGGGTGTTCTGAATAAAGAAAGCCGTGAAGCAAGCCTGGGGCAGTGGCCCATCAGGAAACATACTTTATTGGAGATTTAGAAGCTATAGTAAATGTTATGGCCATAAGCCAGGCTTCCCAGTGGCAAACCCACAATGGTGCTTTAGTTACTAACCTTTTGGTTACCAAGGAAGTTAAGGATTGGCTGTTGCAGAACAGTGCTATATAAGCCCTGTGTAATCTCACACCCTCTTTTAACAGTTTAAGTCAGAAGCTAAGAAGAAAGTTGGCAAAATTAAGTTAAGCTTTCCCTGAGCCAATGTCTGTGTGCCTTGTTTTACTTATTTTGAAGACATTGATCGTGTATAGGGAGAGATCTTCAGTGCCAGCTGCAAGGTGCTGATGTCTTCCTGCAAGGTGGAAGAGAGTGTCACGTGGGTCTGCAAGTACCAGTCAGTGCTAAGTAACTTACCTTTTGTATTTACTTTTGTAAATAAAGTCAGTTTCTCCTAGTGTCCAACTAAACCCCCTCCTACCCTGTCTTCCCCAGCCATGAACCCCACAGATAGACTGTCTCATCTGCTTTAATTTCCTATATTCATTTTATCTTTAGTTGTCATAGACTAAATATAATTGACAAGGATCAAGCTTTTGAAGTCCTGTGGCTGTTCATTTGACTCCCTCCCTTGCTTCCAAATGTGTGGCATATTTTTAAGTGAGTTTAAATTATTTTACTTGGCATTTTGTGAAGGGGATTTTACAGTACCTCAGGAGATATCTGGAGACACCCAGGAGTGTCACAAATCTAAAAATAGAAGCCATTGCTCTTGAACACAGAGAACTGTTCCAGCGCAGCAGACTTTTTAGGGGATCTCCAAAATGTTTATACTTCAACTCTGTAAAATCTCAGGCTTGCCTCTTGACTTAGCAAATTCTACATCTCAAAATAAAGCTTTCTTTCTCTGGCTCTTATATGTTTATAAATAACTTCTTTCGTAGATCTCAGAACATGGGGTTGGTAGAAGTTAGATTATAAAGATATAGGATTATGAAGCTAGTGAGATGCCTCAGCAGTTAAGAGCAGCTACTGCTCTTGTAGAGGACTGGGTTCAGTTACCAGCACCAACCTGACAGCTCACAACCATGTGACTCACCTCCCTGTTTCTGAAGACACTTCCATGTATGTACATGCACATGGTGCACATGAACTCCAGGCACACATACATACTCATGCACAAAAAACCTTAAGATAGAAAATATATATATATATATATATATATATATATATATATATATATATATA